>NC_091318.1:14117428-14237428 GCF_038502225.1 Cherax quadricarinatus
ATGAAGAGAGCAACAGAGCAATGGTGGACACACTTGCTGAGGTGGTAAGAAGAGCTCACTCCAGCAGAGCAAAGTTGCTGGTTATGGGAGATTTCTACCACAGGGAGATTGACTGGGAAAACCTGGAGCCACATGGGGGTCCCAAAACATGGAGAGCCAGGATGTTGGACGTGGTGCTGGAAAACCTCATGCACCAACATGTTAAGGGCACTACCAGAGTGAGAGGGGAGGATGAACCAGCAAGATTGGACCTTGTGTTCACCCTGGGCAGCTCAGACATTGAGGACATCAAGTATGAGAGTCCCCTAGGAGCTAGCGACCACGTGGTTCTGTGCTTTGAATACATAGTAGAGCTGCAAGTGGAGAGAATAACAGGAGTTGAATGGGAAAAGCCTGACTATAAAAGAGGGGACTACATAGGGTTGAAGAACTTCCTGCGGGAGGTCCAGTGGGACAGAGAACTGGCAGGAAAGCCAGTAAATGAAATGATGGAATATGTAACAACAAAATGCAAGGAGGCAGTGGAAAGGTTTATTCCCAAGGGCAACAGTAACAACAGGAAGACCAGAACGAGCCCCTGGTTTACCCGACGGTGTAAGGAGGCAAAAACAAAGTGCAATAGAGAATGGAAAAAGTACAGAAGGCAGAGAACACACGAAAATAGGGAGATCAGTCGCAGAGCCAGGAATGAGTATGCACAGGTAAGGAGGGAGGCCCAGCGACAGTATGAAAATGACATAGCATCGAGAATCAAGACTGACCCGAAACTGTTGTATAGCCACATCAGGAGGAAGACAACAGTCAAAGACCAGGTGATCAGATTAAGGACAGAAGGTGGAGAACTCACAAGAAATGATCAGGAGGTATGTGAGGAGCTGAACAGGAGATTTAAGGAAGTTTTTACAGTAGAGACAGGAAGGGCTGTGGGAAGACAGCACAGAAGGGAACATCAAGAGGGAATATACCAACAAGTGTTGGATGACATACGAACAACTGAGAAGGATGTGAAAAAGCTCTTAAGTGACCTTGACACCTCAAAGGCGATGGGACCGGACAACATCTCCCCATGGGTCCTTAGAGAAGGAGCAGAGATGCTGTGCGTGCCTCTAACCACAATCTTCAACACATCCCTTGAAACTGGGCAACTACCTGAGAAATGGAAGACAGCTAATGTAGTCCCCATATTTAAGAAAGGAAACAGAAACGAGGCACTAAACTACAGACCTGTGTCTCTGACATGTATTGTGTGCAAAGTCATGGAGAAGATTATCAGGAGGAGAGTGGTCGAACACCTGGAAAGGAACAAGATTATAAATGAAAACCAGCATGGGTTCATGGAAGGCAAATCTTGTATCACAAACCTCCTGGAGTTTTATGACAAGGTAACAGAAGTAAGACACGAGAGAGAGGGGTGGGTAGATTGCATTTTCCTAGACTGCAGGGAGGCCTTTGACACAGTTCCCCACAAGAGATTAGTGCAGAAGCTGGAGGATCAGGCGCATGTAAAAGGGAGGGCACTGCAATGGATAAGGGAATACCTGACAGGGAGGCAGCAACGAGTCATGGTACGTGAAGAGGTATCACAGTGGGCGCCTGTTACGAGCGGTTTCCCACAGGGGTCAGTTCTAGGACCAGTGCTATTTTTTATATATGCGAACGACATGATGGAAGGAATAGACTCTGAAGTGTCCCTGTTCGCAGATGACGTGAAGTTGATGAGAAGAATTAAATCGGACGAGGATGACGCAGGACTGCAAAGAGACCTGGACAGGCTGGACATGTGGTCCAGTAACTGGCTTCTCGAATTCAATCCAGCCAAATGCAAAGTCATGAAGATTGGGGAGGGGCAAAGAAGACCGCAGACAGAGTATAGGCTAGGTGGACAAAGACTACAGACCTCACTCAGGGAGAAAGACCTTGGGGTGACCATAACACCAAGCACATCACCGGAGGCACACATCAACCAAATAACTGCTGCAGCATACGGGCGCCTGGCAAACCTGAGAATAGCGTTCCGATACCTTAATAAGGAATCGTTCAAGACACTGTACACTGTGTATGTTAGGCCCATACTGGAGTATGCAGCACCAGTCTGGAACCCACACCTGGTCAAGAACGTCAAGAAGTTAGAGAAAGTACAAAGGTTTGCAACAAGGCTAGTCCCAGAGCTCAAGGGAATGTCGTACAAGGAAAGGTTAAGGGAAAGCGGACTGACGACACTGGAGGACAGAAGGGTCAGGGGAGACATGATAACGACATACAAGATACTGCGGGGAATAGACAAGGTGGACAGAGATAGGATGTTCCAGAGAGGGGACACAGGGACAAGGGGTCACAACTGGAAGCTGAAGACTCAGACGAGTCACAGGGACGTTAGGAAGTATTTCTTCAGTCATAGAGTTGTCAGCAAGTGGAATAGCCTAGCAAGTGAAGTAGTGGAGGCAGGAATCATACATAGTTTTAAGAAGAGGTATGACAAAGCTCAGGAAGCAGAGAGAGAGAGGACCCAGTAGCGATCAGTGAAGAGGCGGGGCCAGGAGCTGAGTATCGACCCCTGCAACCACAATTAGGTGAGTACAACTAGGTGAGTACATTAACCAAATAGCTGCTGCAGCATACGGGAGCCTAGCAAACCTAAGAACAGCATTCCGACATCTCAATAAGGAATCGTTCAGGATCCTGTACACCGTGTACGTTAGGCCTATATTGGAGTATGCAGCACCAGTTTGGAACCCACACCTAGCCAAACACACGAGGAGACTAGAGAAAGTGCAAAGGTTTGAAACAAGACTAGTCCCGGAGCTAAGGGGCATGTCCTACTGGGAGAGGTTAAGGGAAATCGACCTGACGACACTGGAGAACAGAAGAGATACGGGGATATGATAACGATATAAAATACTGAGAGGAATCGACAAAGTGGACAGAGACAGGATGCTCTAGAGATTGGACACAACAACAAGGGGTCACAGTTGGAAGCAGAAGACACAGATGAATCACAGGGATGTTAGGAAGTATTTCTTCAGTCACAGAGTTTTCAGGAAGTGGAATAGTCTGGGAAGTGATGTAGTGGAGGCAGGAACTATACATAGCTTTAAGAAGAGATATGATAAAACTCATGGAGCAGGGAGAGAGGATCTAGTAGCGATCAGTGAAGAGGCGGGGCCAGGAGCTATGAATCGACTCCTGCAACCACAAATATGTGAGTATACACACACACACACACACACACACACACACACACATACACACAGATTAGTCAGGAAGTGGAATAGTTTGGGAAGCGATGTAGTGGAGGCAGGATCCATACATAGCTTTAAGCAGAGGTATGATAAAGCTCACGGTTCAGGGAGAGTGACCTAGTAGCGACCAGTGAAGAGGAGGGGCCAGGAGCTTGGAATCAACCCCTGCAACCTCAGCTAGGTGAGTACAACTAGGTGAGTACACACACACACACACACAAGCAGACACATACACAGGCCTAGTGTCTAATCGACATGTGCCTAGGACCAAATGATAACTAACACACCCCTGAAGCGTGTCTTTATGGACGTTATTCCCCAGGTGTAGGGCCTGTATCGGCGTGTGAGTGAATCCTGGGACGAGTGATCCAGCACTGATAGTGTCCTCTTCACTGCTGGCGTCGTTAGCAGCGCTACGGATGAGCGTCTGTCTTAAACAAATGGCGGTGCAGATTCACAAACGCGTGTAGTTAATTTGACCACGTAGATGGTGATATGTCTTCGCTCGCTACACTTTCCTCACTCATACTAGAGGAACTGTGTTAAAAACAGCACAGGAAAATTATTTCAGTGTTGTGGTGTGTTTGGATGGGTACACGAGTGTGTTTACTTGCGTGTATTTCATCCAGTATATTTCTACCAGTCTGTCCTAAAGTTGATCTCTTGTTTTGCTGTGTATTATTAAATCTTAATTCGATGAAGCTGTATATAGAGCGCAACGCTGTCTTTATCAAAGCTTCTTCTGTAATTTGTGTCCTCAATGTGGACAGCATTTGCGAATTCTAAGTGTCAGATTGTGAGACTCGCAATGTATGTGCCGGTCCTTGTGACACATTCTCATGCCATGGAACAAAGCTCTGTTGTTGAATGGGAAAGAGAAACACGTGTCTAGAAACACCAGTTATACACTGACAGCAAAACTGAATGAGAGTTCACCTTAAGTCATGTTACTTTTCATACATTTCTTCACTTTGTATATACTCTGAAGAGTGTTTATCACTGGTATTTATACCGACAAGTATATTGATAAGATATACGGTTTATGCCATTTTATTAAGAAGTTTCGGTGTGAATTAATAAAAGTCTCTCATAGGCAAAACGTCTTATCAGTATATGCACTGGAGGGTATATATACCAGTTATATCAGTATAGAAACCTTGTTAATCACCGTCATCGACACCATAGAACATAATACTTGAAACTACATACATGATACTCAACCTGACAAAACACCACCTAATTAACAACACAGGAGTCACATGATCCCATTGTTTACCCGTCCTCATCCCAATATAGCATTCTTCAGGTCACAATGTGTCACTCACACTTCACTCTCCACCTATATACCTTTGATACCTTTGAAGAGTTTCGAGAGTTTATCTACTCTATCTTTTTAACCTCTGTATGTTACAAGTGATGAAAGCCACATGACTAAACGTTTTCTAATAAATATATCAGTATTTATGCAAATTTACCACTAAAGGAAGGGGGCGAGAGGATGAGTTGCTCACGACACTTTTTTGCGTTGCAAAGCAACGTTTCTCCAGAAGCAATGCAGTATGGAAATTGAAATGCTAAACAGCCCACTGTGCCTGTTGACACGTCCCATCTGGGACGTGTCAACAGACACAGTGGAAAAGAAAGCCAGTTGTGTTTCTCTGTCATATTCCATCACAGAGGATAGGGTTCGTGCAAGGTGTTGAAATTTGTCAGGCTGAGTTAGGAGACTTCTGTAAGACAGTGAGGATATCGTCAAGTATGCCAGCAAGGAGGAAGAGAAGGCGGGAGGGAGTGAACGAACTAAATTTAATATCCCGGTCACAGACTGTTATGTAAATCAGTGCTATCAGTCACACTGATTATTCATTACTTCGCTTGTACAATAAGTCAGTCACCTGTAAACCTACTCACTAAACATAGACCCTATACACGTGGGCACGGATATCGTACCTTTACTTATTACTTAAGGCTACCACTACCTTTTCGGGTAAGGGGCCGAGACACTTGGTTACATTTAATTCTTTGCCACTTTCAAAAAGATGAACTAACCCAACGATCACTTTGTTTAGTTAAATAGAAGAAAGTGTAAAATTATTCACCCCCATTTCTTTATTGTAGTTAATAAGTATCTTCATGGAATTGTAACAATAACAGCAGCTATCTTATGTCTCTGTCAAACAAGACCATATGGAAGGACACATTCTTTGAGGAAGGAACTAAGATATTTATACTGAGATTTGGTGCCTCATCGCGAGTTGTGGCTCAAATGAGAGAATGACCTAACTGGTCACAATAAATGAACGAGTCGAACTAAGACTGAGAGTCTGATTTCTAATACGTGCAAGCATTTCCACGTGCAGACTTAATTAAAAACCGTTTATCCCTCATGCCTGAGCCTACGACAATTTGTACTCAGCCTCCACATTTTTCTTAGCCAAGGAAAACTGCCTGCTTCCTATGTCAGCATGACCTCTTAGTGGTCTATAAGGTAGACGCTACACAGACCACGTAATTCCTTTGACCTGACACCTGACCTGACCATACTACTAGGTACCCAGACAAGTGATCGCTTATTTGATGACCATCTATTATTTTTTTCTTATAATGAGTTAGGAAAAGGACACAATAGCAGATAATGAAACATTCCTGTTACCGTTTCACGGTCCGGAAGATTTATTTAGCCAGGACAAAAATGATACAAGATAAGTAGAGAAATGCAGGAAGAAAGAACATACACATTGCCGTGGATCTTATGGCCCATGATACTAGCAGCATCTGTAATAATAATAATAATAATAATAATAATAATAATAATAATAATAATAATAATAATTTTTATTAACACATCAGCCGTTTTCCGCCAAGGCAGGTGACCTGAAGAAGAAAAACTTTCATCATCATTCACTCCATCATTGTCTTGCCAAAGGCGTGCCTACACTACAGTTATAAAACTACAACTTATAGACACCCCTCCTTCAGAGAGCAGGCACCGCACTCTGTTAACCGCTGTTCAATAGCAAGAATAGCAATAACAGTGGTGGCAGCGGTGCGGAGCTGTTGAACCCGAGTGGGTTGGCCATGAAGTGAGGACGAGTGGGCCCAGCGTCCCACTGACCTGGGCAGGCCTAGAGAGGGCAGCACCAGAGTGCCGCGGAATATGAAACAAGCAGACAAAAATGGCTGTCTACAACTCCCCATCTCCAGGGTTAAAGTCCAGCCTGCCAGTTTCCCTGAATCCTTTCATAAATGTTACCTTGCTCACACTCCAACAGCACGTCAAGTCCTAAAAGCTACTTGTCTCCACTCGTTCCTATCTAATACGCTCACGCATGTTTGCTGGAAGTCCAAGTCCCTCGCACACAAAACCTCCCTTATTCCCTCCTTCCACTACAAATTTATACAGTTTCCAAATCATTCTGTTTCGTTCCGTCCTCTCTAAATATCCAAACCACCTCAACAACCCTTCCTCAGCCCTCTGGATAATGCTCCTAATTTCCAAACTACGGATTCTCTGCATTATATTCACACCACACATTGCCCTCAGACACGACATCTCCACTGCCTAAAGCCTTCACCTTGTTGCAACATTCACCACCCACGCTTCCCACCCATAACACACCCATATAATTATATTATTATTATTATTATGACCTGTGGCCTTGTGTTGTTTATATTGCCTTCATGTAGCTCGTGAAGAGCTAAACTTAGCTATAATAAATATGTTATTAGCTGCTCGCGTGTCTTATTACCTGGCTTATCGTCGATGATTTAACAATATTTATATAATTACAATACATCCAGGTTCAACGACTCGGAGAACTGCTTAAGAAATAAATCGGATAAAAATTATATCCCACATTACGACGAAACAGTAAGGGAGTAAGGGAGGAAAGGAGGCACTGTGGACTGATTGTAGATGGAGTGAGAGAGGAGGGGGTGGATAAAGAACGAGTACCGATGAGCGCTGATGAGAGGAAGAGCTAGTAGACGGAATGATAGACTAAGGGACGACGAAAGAAGGTGACAATATGAAGCCTACGGGATGTTCACGTCCGGTGTCTGCGTGGGAGAACTGACAGTCTCGTCTCGGTGTCCACAGACACTACTCCTCATCTTAGCTCCGGTACCCAGTACCAAGCCTCGGTACCCAAGGTAAACACTGGAAGGTTAGGTAAGACAGGAGAGGAGACCATGGTGACACAGGAAAGGGGTGTTTCATGAAAAAAAAAATCGCATAATGACTCTAGCAACACGCCCATTGAAGAGACCAAGTAAATATATTAAAAATAAGATGGCAAGGAATTATATATATATATATATATATATATATATATATATATATATATATATATATATATATATATATATATACATATATATATATATACATATATATATATACATATACATATATATATATATACATATCCGGGGAGAACCTTGAGTTTTCCCTGAGGTACGTTTATTGTCTTCTCTGAGGATGAGGGTCCCCATTCCAGCTATAGAGGTGGTACTTCCCTACATATTATATATATATATATATATATATATATATATATATATATATATATATATATATATATATATATATATATATATATATATATATATATATATATATATATATATAATGTGTGTGTGGATGTATCTTATTATCGAAAATAAGACACCAGATATTGTGATCAAGAATTTCATATTTGCTGGTAACAGGTAAAATTTTAATTGCAAATATGTACCCAGATGCACTATAGTTAACCTTTCATTGGGTCTAGTTCCTAGGATTTGAGTGGGACTTTCACTTGAGTTGAAAGGTTAATCAAAGCTTTTTCCTTTGGAAACACTGATAACGTGTTGGGCGAATATTTTTTAGTGGATTTTGGGTTTGAGAAGGACCTGCCAGGTATGGGCCAGTAGACCTACTGCAGTGTTCCTACTTCATTTTTGTTCTTATGTTCTTATATACATGTATTCTTACGTTGCCACCCACAGGATGGATCTCGGGGGCACAAACTAGCGGCTTCTTTGTCCAGAAACGCAACTGGTGCAGTGAGAGAGGAACAGCATGCGAGTGATGTAACTATTGGTGATGGCAAGTGGTATTGTAAGTGCTGGGTACAGGTGGGATATCCAGGTTCTTCACCACTTGCCTCAGTCTCCTTACTGTTGCAGCAGTCACTGTTGTACTGTTACAAGAAATATGTAAGAGCGTTCTCTGTTAAATACATCTCAAGTGTTTGAAAGTTCAGTACCTGAAATTATCGAAGAGGCAGCGTTAGCGAGGGTTGTGTACGAAGCAGCGTTAGCGAGGGTTGTGTACGAAGCAGCGTTAGCGAGGGTTGTGTACGAAGCAGTGTTAGCGAGGGTTGTGTACGAAGCAGCGTTAGCGAGGGTTGTGTACGAAGCAGTGTTAGCGAGGGTTGTATACGAAGCAGCGTTAGCGAGGGTTGTGTACGAAGCAGCGTTAGCGAGGGTTGTGTACGAAGCAGCGTTAGCGAGGGTTGTGTACGAAGCAGCGTTAGCGAGGGTTGTGTACGAAGCAGCGTTAGCGAGGGTTGTGTACGAAGCAGCGTTAGCGAGGGTTGTGTACGAAGCAGCGTTAGCAAGGGTTGTGTACGAAGCAGCGTTAGCGAGGGTTGTGTACGAAACAGCGTTAGCGAGGGTTGTGTACGAAGCAGCGTTAGCGAGGGTTGTGTACGAAGCAGCGTTAGCGAGGGTTGTGTACGAAGCAGCGTTAGCGAGGGTTGTGTAAGAAGCAGTGTTAGCGAGGGTTGTGTACGAAGCAGCGTTAGCGAGGGTTGTGTACGAAGCAGCGTTAGCGAGGGTTGTCTACGAAGCAGCGTTAGCGAGGGTTGTGTACGAAGCAGCATTAGCGAGGGTTGTGTACGAAGCAGCATTAGCGAGGGTTGTGTACGAAGCAGCGTTAGCAAGGGTTGTGTACGAAGCAGCGTTAGCAAGGGTTGTGTACGAAACAGCGTTAGCGAGGGTTGTGTACGAAGCAGCGTTAGCGAGGGTTGTGTACGAAGCAGCGTTAGCGAGGGTTGTGTACGAAGCAGCGTTAGCAAGGGTTGTGTACGAAGCAGCGTTAGCGAGGGTTGTGTACGAAGCAGCGTTAGCGAGGGTTGTGTACGAAGCAGCGTTAGCAAGGGTTGTGTACGAAGCAGCGTTAGCGAGGGTTGTGTACGAAGCAGCGTTAGCGAGGGTTGTGTACGAAGCAGCGTTAGCGAGGGTTGTGTACGAAGCAGCGTTAGCGAGGGTTGTGTACGAAGCAGCGTTAGCGAGGGTTGTGTACGAAGCAGCGTTAGCGAGGGTTGTGTACGAAGCAGCGTAACCGAGGGTTGTGTACGAAGCAGCGTTAGCGAGGGTTGTGTACGAAGCAGTGTTAGCGAGGGTTGTATACGAAGCAGCGTTAGCGAGGGTTGTGTACGAACCAGCGTTAGCGAGGGTTGTGTACGAAGCAGCGTTAGCGAGGGTTGTGTACGAAGCAGCGTTAGCGAGGGTTGTGTACGAAGCAGCGTTAGCGAGGGTTGTGTACGAAGCAGCGTTAGCGAGGGTTGTGTACGAAGCAGCGTTAGCGAGGGTTGTGTACGAAGCAGCGTTAGCGAGGGTTGTGTACGAAACAGCGTTAGCGAGGGTTGTGTACGAAGCAGCGTTAGCGAGGGTTGTGTACGAAGCAGCGTTAGCGAGGGTTGTGTACGAAGCAGCGTTAGCGAGGGTTGTGTACGAAGCAGTGTTAGCGAGGGTTGTGTACGAAGCAGCGTTAGCGAGGGTTGTGTACGAAGCAGCGTTAGCGAGGGTTGTGTACGAAGCAGAGCGATTAGGTTGTGTACGAAGCAGCGTTAGCGAGGGTTGTGTCCGAAGCAGCGTTAGCGAGGGGTGTGTACGAAGCAGCGTTAGCGAGGGTTGTGTACGAAGCAGCGTTAGCGAGGGTTGTGTACGAAGCAGCGTTAGCGAGGGTTGTGTACGAAGCAGCGTTAGCGAGGGTTGTGTACGAAGCAGCGTTAGCGACGGTTGTGTACGAAGCAGCGTTAGCGGGTTGTGTACGAAGCAGCGTTAGCGAGGGTTGTACGAAGCAGCGAGGGTTACGAAGCGCGTTAGCGAGGGTTGCGTACGAAGCAGCGTTAGCGAGGGTTGTGTACGAAGCAGCGTTAGCGAGGGTTGTGTACGAAGCAGCGTTAGCAAGGGTTGTGTACGAAGCAGCGTTAGCGAGGGCTGTGTACGAAGCAGCGTTAGCGAGGGTTGTGTACGAAGCAGCGTTAGCGAGGGTTGTGTACGAAGCAGCGTTAGCGAGGGTTGTGTACGAAGCAGCGTTAGCGAGGGTTGTGTACGAAGCAGCGTTAGCGAGAGTTGTGTACAAAGCAGCGTTAGCGAGGGTGTACAAAGCAGCGTTAGCGAGGGTTGTGTACGAAGCAGCGTTAGCGAGGGTTGTGTACGAAGCAGCGAGGGTTGTGTAGAAGCAGCGTTAGCGAGGGTTGTGTACGAAGCAGCAGTTAGCGAGGGTTGTACGAAGCAGCGTTAGCGAGGGTTGTGTACGAAGCAGCGTTAGCGAGGGTTGTGTACGAAGCAGACGAAGCAGCGTTAGCGAGGGTTGTGTACGAAGCAGCGTTAGCGAGGGTTGTGTACGAAGCAGCGTTAGCGAGGGTGTGTACGAAGCAGCGTTAGCGAGGGTGTGTACGAAGCAGCGTTAGCGAGGGTTGTGTACGAAGCAGCGTTAGCGAGGGTTGTGTACGAAGCAGCGTTAGCGAGGGTTGTGTACGAAGCAGTGTTAGCGAGGGTTGTGTACGAAGCAGCGTTAGCGAGGGTTGTGTACGAAGCAGCGTTAGCGAGGGTTGTGTACGAAGCAGCGTTAGCGAGGGTTGTGTACGAAGCAGCGTTAGCGAGGGTTGTGTACGAAGCAGCGTTAGCGAGGGTTGTGTACGAAGCAGTGTTAGCGAGGGTTGTGTACGAAGCAGCGTTAGCGAGGGTTGTGTACGAAGCAGCGTAACCGAGGGTTGTACGAAGCAGCGTACGAGGGTTGTGTACGAAGCAGCGTTAGCGAGGGTTGTGTACGAAACAGTGTTAGCGAGGGTTGTGTACGAAGCAGCGTTAGCGAGGGTTGTGTACGAAGCAGCGTTAGCGAGGGGTGTGTACCAAGCAGAGCGAGGGTTGTGTACGAAGCAGCGTTAGCGAGGGTTGTGTACGAAGCAGCGTTAGCGAGGGTTGTGTACGAAGCAGCGTTAGCGAGGGTTGTGTACGAAGCAGCGTTAGCGAGGGTTGTGTACGAAGCAGCGTTAGCGAGGGTTGTGTACGAAGCAGCGTTAGCGAGGGTTGTGTACGAAGCAGCGTTAGCGAGGGTTGTGTACGAAGCAGCGTTAGCGAGGGTTGTGTACGAAGCAGCGTTAGCGAGGGTTGTGTACGAAGCAGCGTTAGCGAGGGTTGTGTACGAAGCAGCGTTAGCGAGGGTTGTGTACGAAGCAGCGTTAGCGAGGGTTGTGTACGAAGCAGCGTTAGCGATGGTTGTGTACGAAGCAGCGAGGGTTACGAAGCAGAGGAGGGTTGTGTACGAAGCAGCGTTAGCGAGGGTTGTGTACGAAGCAGCGTTAGCGAGGGTTGTGTACGAAGCAGCGTTAGCGAGGGTTGTGTACGAAGCAGCGTTAGCGAGGGTTGTGTACGAAGCAGCGTTAGCGAGGGTTGTGTACGAAGCAGTGTTAGCGAGGGTTGTGTACGAAGCAGCGTTAGCGAGGGTTGTGTACGAAGCAGCGTTAGCGAGGGTTGTGTACGAAGCAGCGTTAGCGAGGGTTGTGTACGAAGCAGTGTTAGCGAGGGTTGTGTACGAAGCAGCGTTAGCGAGGGTTGTGTACGAAGCAGCGTTAGCGAGGGTTGTGTACGAAGCAGCGTTAGCGAGGGTTGTGTACGAAGCAGCGTTAGCGAGGGTTGTGTACGAAGCAGCGTTAGCGAGGGTTGTGTACGAAGCAGCGTTAGCGAGGGTTGTGTACGAAGCAGTGTTAGCGAGGGTTGTGTACGAAGCAGCGTTAGCGAGGGTTGTGTACGAAGCAGCGTTAGCGAGGGTTGTGTACGAAGCAGGGTTGTGTACGAAGCAGCGTTAGCGAGGGTTGTGTACGAAGCAGCGTTAGCGAGGGTTGTGTACGAAGCAGCGAGGGTTAGAAGCAGAGCGAGGGTTGTGTACGAAGCAGCGTTAGCGAGGGTTGTGTACGAGGGTTGTGTACGAAGCAGCGTTAGCGAGGGTTGTGTAGAAGCAGCGTTAGCGAGGGTTGTGTACGAAGCAGCGTTAGCGAGGGTTGTGTACGAAGCAGCGTTACGAAGCGAGGAGTTGTGTACGAAGCAGCGTTAGCGAGGGTTGTGTACGAAGCAGCGTTAGCGAGGGTTGTGTACGAAGCAGCGTTAGCGAGGGTTGTGTACGAAGCAGTGTTAGCGAGGGTTGTGTACGAAGCAGAGCGAGGGTTGTGTACGAAGCAGCGTTAGCGAGGGTTGTGTACGAAGCAGCGAGGGTTAGAAGACAGAGCGAGGGATGTGTACGAAGCAGCGTTAGCGAGGGTTGTGTACGAGACAGTGTCAGCGAGGGTTGTGTACGAAGCAGCGTTAGCGAGGGTTGTGTACGAAGCAGCGTTAGCGAGGGTTGTGTACGAAGCAGCGTTAGCGAGGGTTGTGTACGAAGCAGTGTTAGCGAGGGTTGTGTACGAAGCAGCGTTAGCGAGGGTTGTGTACGAAGCAGTGTTAGCGAGGGTTGTGTACGAAGCAGCGTTAGCGAGGGTTGTGTACGAAGCAGCGTTAGCGAGGGTTGTGTACGAAGCAGTGTTAGCGAGGGTTGTGTACGAAGCAGCGTTAGCGAGGGTTGTGTACGAAGCAGTGTTAGCGAGGGTTGTGTACGAAGCAGTGTTAGCGAGGGTTGTGTACGAAGCAGTGTTAGCGAGGGTTGTGTACGAAGCAGCGTTAGCGAGGGTTGTGTACGAAGCAGTGTTAGCGAGGGTTGTGTACGAAGCAGCGTTAGCGAGGGTTGTGTACGAAGCAGCGTTAGCGAGGGTTGTGTACGAAGCAGCGTTAGCGAGGGTTGTGTACGAAGCAGGTATAGCGAGGGTTGTGTACGAAGCAAGAGCGAGGGTTGTGTACGAAGCAGCATTAGCGAGGGTTGTGTACGAAGCAGCGTTAGCGAGGGTTGTGTACGAAGCAGCGTTAGCGAGGGTTGTGTACGAAGCAGCGTTAGCGAGGGTTGTGTACGAAGCAGCGTTAGCGAGGGTTGTGTACGAAGCAGCGTTAGCGAGGGTTGTGTACGAAGCAGTGTTAGCGAGGGTTGTGTACGAAGCAGCGTTAGCGAGGGTTGTGTACGAAGCAGCGTTAGCGAGGGTTGTGTACGAGACAGTGTTAGCGAGGGTTGTGTACGAAGCAGCGTTAGCGAGGGTTGTGTACGAAGCAGCGTTAGCGAGGGTTGTGTACGAAGCAGCGTTAGCGAGGGTTGTGTACGAGACAGTGTCAGCGAGGGTTGTGTACGAAGCAGCGTTAGCGAGGGTTGTGTACGAGACAGTGTCAGCGAGGGTTGTGTACGAAGCAGCGTTAGCGAGGGTTGTGTACGAGACAGTGTCAGCGAGGGTTGTGTACGAAGCAGCGTTAGCGAGGGTTGTGTACGAGACAGTGTCAGCGAGGGTTGTGTACGAAGCAGCGTTAGCGAGGGTTGTGTACGAGACAGTGTCAGCGAGGGTTGTGTACGAGACAGTGTCAGCGAGGGTTGTGTACGAAGCAGCGTTAGCGAGGGTTGTGTACGAAGCAGTGTTAGCGAGGGTTGTGTACGAAGCAGCGTTAGCGAGGGTTGTGTACGAAGCAGTGTTAGCGAGGGTTGTGTACGAAGCAGCGTTAGCGAGGGTTGTGTACGAAGCAGTGTTAGCGAGGGTTGTGTACGAAGCAGTGTTAGCGAGGGTTGTGTACGAAGCAGTGTTAGCGAGGGTTGTGTACGAGACAGTGTCAGCGAGGGTTGTGTACGAAGCAGTGTTAGCGAGGGTTGTGTACGAGACAGTGTCAGCGAGGGTTGTGTACGAAGCAGTGTTAGCGAGGGATGTGTACGAAGCAGGGTTAGCGAGGGTTGTGTACGAAGCAGCGTTAGCGAGGGTTGTGTACGAAGTTAGCGAGGGTTGTGTACGAAGCAGCGTTAGGGTTGTGTACGAAGCAGCGTTAGCGAGGGTTGTGTACGAAGCAGAGGAGGGTTGTGTACGAAGCAGCGAGCGAGGGTTGTTACGAAGCAGAGGGTTGTGTACGAGAGCGTTAGCGAGGGTTGTGTACGAGCGAGGGTTGTGTACGAAGCAGCGTTAGCGAGGGTTGTGTTCGAGACGAGCGGTTGTGTACGAAGCGAGCGAGGGTTGTGTACGAGACAGTGTCAGCGAGGGTTGTGTACGAAGCAGTGTTAGCGAGGGTTGTGTACGAGACAGTGTCAGCGAGGGTTGTGTACGAAGCAGTGTTAGCGAGGGTTGTGTACGAGACAGTGTCAGCGAGGGTTGTGTACGAAGCAGTGTTAGCGAGGGTTGTGTACGAGACAGTGTCAGCGAGGGTTGTGTACGAAGCAGTGTTAGCGAGGGTTGTGTACGAGACAGTGTCAGCGAGGGTTGTGTACGAAGCAGTGTTAGCGAGGGTTGTGTGCGAGACAGTGTCAGCGAGGGTTGTGTACGAGACAGTGTCAGGGAGGGTTGTGTACGAAGCAGTGTTAGCGATGGTTGTGTACGAGACAGTGTCAGCAAGGGTTGTGTACGAGACTGTGTCAGCAAGGGTTGTGTACGAGACAGTGTCAACAAGGGTTGTGTACGAAGCAGCGTTAGCGAGGGTTGTGTACGAAGCAGTGATAGCGAGGGTTGTGTGCGATGCAGCGTTCGCGAGGGTTGTGTACGAGCAGTGTCAGCGAGGGTTGTGTACGAAGCAGTGTTAGCGAGGGTTGTGTACGAAGACAGTGTCAGCGAGGGTTGTGTTCGATTCAGAGTTAGCGAGGGTTGTGTACGAAGCAGCGTTAGCGAGGGTTGTGTAAGAAGCAGCGTTAGCGAGGGTTGTGTACGAAGCAGCGTTAGCGAGGGTTGTGTTCGAGACAGTGTCAGCGAGGGTTGTGTACGAAGCAGTGTTAGCGAGGGTTGTGTGCGAGACAGTGTCAGCGAGGGTTGTGTACGAAGCAGTGTTAGCGAGGGTTGTGTACGAGACAGTGTCAGCGAGGGTTGTGTACGAAGCAGTGTTAGCGAGGGTTGTGTACGAGACAGTGTCAGCAAGGGTTGTGTACGAGACAGTGTCAGCAAGGGTTGTGTACGAGACAGTGTCAGCAAGGGTTGTGTACGAGACAGTGTCAGCAAGGGTTGTGTACGAGACAGTGTCAGCAAGGGTTGTGTACGAGACAGTGTCAGCGAGGGTTGTGTACGAGACAGTGTTAGCGAGGGTTGTGTACGAGACAGTGTCAGCGAGGGTTGTGTACGAGACAGTGTCAGCGAGGGTTGTGTACGAGACAGTGTCAGCGAGGGTTGTGTACGAGACAGTGTTAGCGAGGGTTGTGTACGAGACAGTGTCAGCGAGGGTTGTGTAGAGACAGAGGGTTGTGTACGAGAGTGTTAGCGAGGGTTGTTTGCGAGACAGTGTCAGCGAGGGTTGTGTACGAGACAGTGTCAGGGTTGTGTACGAGGTGTTAGCGATGGTTGTGTACGAGACAGTGTCAGCGAGGGTTGTGTACGAGACAGTGTCAGCGAGGGTTGTGTACGAGACAGTGTCAGCGAGGGTTGTGTACGAGACAGTGTCAGCAAGGGTTGTGTACGAGACAGTGTCAGCAAGGGTTGTGTACGAGACAGTGTCAGCAAGGGTTGTGTACGAGACAGTGTCAGCAAGGGTTGTGTACGAGACAGTGTCAGCAAGGGTTGTGTACGAGACAGTGTCAGCAAGGGTTGTGTACGAGACTGTGTCAGCAAGGGTTGTGTACGAGACAGTGTCAGCAAGGGTTGTGTACGAGACAGTGTCAGCAAGGGTTGTGTACGAGGCAGTGTCAGCAAGGGTTGTGTACGAGGCGGTGTCAGCGAGGGTTGTGTACGAGACAGTGTCAGCGAGGGTTGTGTACGAGACAGTGTCAGCGAGGGTTGTGTACGAGACAGTGTCAGCGAGGGTTGTGTACGAGGCGGTGTCAGCAAGGGTTGTGTACGAGGCAGTGTCAGCGAGGGTTGTGTACGAGGCGGTGTCAGCAAGGGTTGTGTACGAGGCAGTGTCAGCAAGGGTTGTGTACGAGGCGGTGTCAGCGAGGGTTGTGTACGAGACAGTGTCAGCGAGGGTTGTGTACGAGGCGGTGTCAGCAAGGGTTGTGTACGAGGCAGTGTCAGCGAGGGTTGTGTACGAGACAGTGTCAGCGAGGGTTGTGTACGAGGCGGTGTCAGCAAGGGTTGTGTACGAGGCAGTGTCAGCAAGGGTTGTGTACGAGGCGGTGTCAGCATTTATAATTGTTATAGAGGAACAAAATGTTACTACTTATATCAAGGAACATCCAGTCACCCTGGACCAGCCTAGATCAAAGACCATCCAGTCACCCTCGACCAGCCTAGATCAAGGAACATCCAGTCACCCTGGACCAGCCTAGATCAAGGACCATCCAGTCACCCTGGACCAGCCTAGATCAAGGACCATCCAGTCACCCTGGACCAGCCTAGATCAAGGACCATCCAGTCACCCTGGACCAGCCTAGATCAAGGACCATCCAGTCACCCTGGACCAGCCTAGATCAAGGACCATCCAGTCACCCTGGACCAGCCTAGATCAAGGACCATCCAGTCACCCTGGACCAGCCTAGATCAAGGACCATCCAGTCACCCTGGACCAGCCTAGATCAAGGACCATCCAGTCACCCTGGACCAGCCTAGATCAAGGAACATCCAGTCACCCTCGACCAGCCTAGATCAAGGAACATCCAGTCACCCTCGACCAGCCTAGATCAAGGACCATCCAGTCACCCTGGACCAGCTTAGATCAAGGACCATCCAGTCACCCTGGACCAGCCTAGATCAAGGACCATCCAGTCACCCTGGACCAGCCTAGATCAAGGACCATCCAGTCACCCTGGACCAGCCTAGATCAAGGACCATCCAGTCACCCTGGACCAGCCTAGATCAAGGACCATACAGTCACCCTGGACCAGCCTAGATCAAGGACCATCCAGTCACCCTGGACCAGCCTAGATCAAGGACCATCCAGTCACCCTGGACCAGCCTAGATCAAGGAACATCCAGTCACCCTGGACCAGCCTAGATCAAGGACCATCCAGTCACCCTGGACCAGCCTAGATCAAGGACCATCCAGTCACCCTGGACCAGCCTAGATCAAGGACCATCCAGTCACCCTGGACCAGCCTAGATCAAGGAACATCCAGTCACCCTGGACCAGCCTAGATCAAGGAACATCCAGTCACCCTGGACCAGCCTAGATCAAGGACCATCCAGTCACCCTGGACCAGCCTAGATCAAGGACCATCCAGTCACCCTGGACCAGCCTAGATCAAGGACCATCCAGTCACCCTCGACCAGCCTAGATCAAGGACCATCCAGTCACCCTCGACCAGCCTAGATCAAGGACCATCCAGTCACCCTGGACCAGCCTAGATCAAGGACCATCCAGTCACCCTGGACCAGCTTAGATCAAGGACCATCCAGTCACCCTGAACCAGCCTAGATCAAGGACCATCCAGTCACCCTGGACCAGCCTAGATCAAGGACCATCCAGTCACCCTCGACCAGCCTAGATCAAGGAACATCCAGTCACCCTGGACCAGCCTAGATCAAGGACCATCCAGTCACCCTGGACCAGCCTAGATCAAGGACCATCCAGTCACCCTGGACCAGCCTAGATCAAGGAACATCCAGTCACCCTCGACCAGCCTAGATCAAGGAACATCCAGTCACCCTCGACCAGCCTAGATCAAGGACCATCCAGTCACCCTGGACCAGCTTAGATCAAGGACCATCCAGTCACCCTGGACCAGCCTAGATCAAGGACCATCCAGTCACCCTGGACCAGCCTAGATCAAGGACCATCCAGTCACCCTGGACCAGCCTAGATCAAGGACCATCCAGTCACCCTGGACCAGCCTAGATCAAGGACCATACAGTCACCCTGGACCAGCCTAGATCAAGGACCATCCAGTCACCCTGGACCAGCCTAGATCAAGGAACATCCAGTCACCCTCGACCAGCCTAGATCAAGGAACATCCAGTCACCCTGGACCAGCCTAGATCAAGGACCATCCAGTCACCCTGGACCAGCCTAGATCAAGGACCATCCAGTCACCCTGGACCAGCCTAGATCAAGGACCATCCATTCACCCTGGACCAGCCTAGATCAAGGAACATCCAGTCACCCTCGACCAGCCTAGATCAAGGAACATCCAGTCACCCTGGACCAGCCTAGATCAAGGACCATCCAGTCACCCTGGACCAGCTTAGATCAAGGACCATCCAGTCACCCTCGACCAGCCTAGATCAAGGACCATCCAGTCACCCTCGACCAGCCTAGATCAAGGACCATCCAGTCACCCTCGACCAGCCTAGATCAAGGACCATCCAGTCACCCTCGACCAGCCTAGATCAAGGACCATCCAGTCACCCTGGACCAGCCTAGATCAAGGACCATCCAGTCACCCTGGACCAGCCTAGATCAAGGACCATCCAGTCACCCTGGACCAGCCTAGATCAAGGACCATCCAGTCACCCTCGACCAGCCTAGATCAAGGAACATCCAGTCACCCTGGACCAGCCTAGATCAAGGAACATCCAGTCACCCTCGACCAGCCTAGATCAAGGAACATCCAGTCACCCTCGACCAGCCTAGATCAAGGACCATCCAGCCACCCTCGACCAGCCTAGATCAAGGAACATCCAGTCACCCTGGACCAGCCTAGATCAAGGAACATCCAGTCACCCTGGACCAGCCTAGATCAAGGATCATCCAGTCACCCTCGACCAGCCTAGATCAAGGAACATCCAGTCACCCTCGACCAGCCTAGATCAAGGAACATCCAGTCACCCTCGACCAGCCTAGATCAAGGAACATCCAGTCACCCTCGACCAGCCTAGATCAAGGAACATCCAGTCACCCTCGACCAGCCTAGATCAAGGAACATCCAGTCACCCTGGACCAGCCTAGATCAAGGATCATCCAGTCACCCTCGACCAGCCTAGATCAAGGAACATCCAGTCACCCTCGACCAGCCTAGATCAAGGAACATCCAGTCACCCTCGACCAACCTAGATCAAGGAACATCCAGTCACCCTCGACCAGCCTAGATCAAGGACCATCCAGTCACCCTCGACCAGCCTAGATCAAGGAACATCCAGTCACCCTCGACCAGCCTAGATCAAGGAACATCCAGTCACCCTGGACCAGCCTAGATCAAGGATCATCCAGTCACCCTCGACCAGCCTAGATCAAGGAACATCCAGTCACCCTCGACCAGCCTAGATCAAGGAACATCCAGTCACCCTGGACCAGCCTAGATCAAGGATCATCCAGTCACCCTCGACCAGCCTAGATCAAGGAACATCCAGTCACCCTGGACCAGCCTAGTTCAAGGATCATCCAGTCACCCTCGACCAGCCTAGATCAAGGAACATCCAGTCACCCTCGACCAACCTAGATCAAGGAACATCCAGTCACCCTCGACCAACCTAGATCAAGGAACATCCAGTCACCCTTCGAGTTATAACGCGCAAAGTCACACTTCCCAAGTTTTCAATATTTTATCTACTTCGACTCTTAGTTTCAAAAATTCCCAACATTATGCATACCTTATCTGTTCTAGTTTTTACTTTGTCTCAGTGCTATGTGCGTTAACACTATATTAACCTCCCTATCTGGGGCTGTTTCTGTCGATGGTTTTTCATTAAGGGAGAAACCACAATATAGTGTTTAGAGAAGAACGAGGCGACGAGCCATTAGCCTGAGTTATTCTCAGTGTGTATGCGCTTGACGATGGTTTCTAAACAAGCTAACAGGGTTATAAAACTTGTTTACGAGACACCTGCAAGCCAGTTGAGATGTTGATGATGCAATAAGAAATTTGAGGTGATGTTCAAACAAATATTGAATCTATCAGCCGGTCGCATCTTCGAGTTATTGCAATACTGTCTTTGTGGCTGCGGCTGCGGCGTCCTCACCTTCCTCTCTACGTCCTCGCGTCATCCATGAATCTAGTGTTTTTGAACGGTGTTGTGAGAACTTACGATCTTCACGGGGGGTTGTCGTGACGCCAGCGAAGGGCTCTTTATCTTGGCAATTTGAACTACCTTCTTATTGAGCTGCCTTCTCATTCCCCATGTGCTGAATGATTCTTACGGGTTTAGCATTTCTCCCACATGAACAAAAAGAAATAAATGTGGAGAACCATAGCACCGTGTCTTCTTTTGCAGACGATACTATAATTTGCATGAGTGCCATCAGTTGAGGACACTGTAAATCTCCAAGCGGATATAAACCAAGTCTTCCAGTGGGTCGCAGTAAACAATACGATTTTTAATGAGGAGAAATTTCAGTTAATCCATTAAGGAAAACTTGAGAAAATAAAAAAGATAGATCGGAGTATAAAACAAATTGTAACCATACAATAGAGCGGAAGACTAATGTGAAGGACTTGGGAGTGATAATGTCAGAGGATCTCACGTTCATGGATCATAAGTGTCATTATCACAACTGCAAGGAATATGATAGGGAAGATAATGAGAACCTTCCAAACAAGGGATACCATGCTAATGGTGATTTTCTTTAAGTCACTTGCTCTTTCTAGGCTGGAGTATTGCTGTACACTAACAGTCTCATTCAAGGAAGGTGAAATCGCAGATTTAGAGAATGTACAGAGAGTCTTCAGTGTTCATATAAGTTTAGTCAAGCACCTTAATTACTGGGAACGTTTGAAGTCCCTTGACCTGAACTCTTTGGAACGCAGGCATAAAAGATACAGCATAATTTACACCTGGAAAATCCTAGAGGGATTAGTCCCAAACCCGCACACAGAAATTACTCCCTCCTTACAAAAGCAAAAGATTCGGCAGATGGTGCAACATACCCATAGTGAAAAGCAGGGGTTGCTATGAATGCGCTAAGAGAGAACATAATAAGTGTAAGGGGCCCCAAGACTGTTCAACAATCTCCCATCGTGCATAAGGGGAATTACTAATAGACCCTTAGCTATCTTCAAGAGGCAACTGGATAAATACCTATAGTGTCTGACCAGCCGGATTGCGTTTGGTACATTGGATTTAGTGCAGCCAGCAGTAAGAGCCTGGTTGATCAGGAGGGAGGCCTGGCCGTTGAACGGGCCGCAGGAGCGTTGACCCCCGAACCACCCTCCAAGTAGACCCCAAGTAAACCTATGGAGGTGGACTCAGCCTTATTATTATTATTATTATTGTATTTACGTGAAGCTCGTATGTAGAGGTCGTTCAGCATAAGTAAGCATGTAAACTCCCACAAATATAGCAACATCAAATAAGGGTCAGACACAACCTAGAAAAAACTTATTAGTGTTCGAGTGGTGAGAGTACATCACAAGTGCTGGTGACTCCACAGCTTAACACGAGACTATAGAAAAACATTTAACAGGTTTTAGTTTCACACTATCATAAGAGGGCGGTAGTACCTTCCAAGTTGGTGAATATACGAGCGCCTGATCTTTGGCAATAAAGATTGATTTTTGCCTACCGAGACCTTAAAATAAACACATAAGTGACAACATGAATATTGAGATTCATTTTGCCAGCAAGAAAACAGACGCAAACCGCACCAACGAAGGTTGAAATGCTCTACTGGCGTGGAGCAAATGACTAGACGCGTCAAGTTAAGCTGAACACGTTACTGTGTAGAGCTTGGCTAATGAGAGACTCCAGGAAGAGGGACTTTGTAGGGATCTTGATGGTAAGCTGTGTACACTGGCTGGTTACTGCAGTTGTGGCTGCCAACTGCCGCACCTCGTCGACCTCCGCATAACACCTTAGTATTACAAGTGTCATAACAACATGGTACAACACTGTTAACAGTCCGTGACTGGAAAGCCTGGCTGCGAGAGTAATGTGTCAGTCTCAACCACTTCTTACGTTAAATGAGCAACACTACAATCACTACAAAACAATCAAAATCTGTTTTCTTGATTATGTACAAATTTTATGGGTTCTGAAGGAATGAACTTACAGTGTGATAACAACTCTGAATACCTCTTGTATCTATGATCCTCACGAAGAAAATCCTCTAAATGGAGGCACTTTAAACTTGTGGAAGCCAAGTTGTTGATGTCTGGCTCAGACACGAATATACAAAAGGAAATCAAGCAATAGCGAAAAGCTAGCAACGAGGCTGTTGTTAAGGCTTATGGCTGTGCAAACATATAATTTGTGGATCCGAAGAAAACTTCTTACCAACCTTGTTTATTTAAATATATGTATAGAGAGTTATTCATAATTTATTCATAATTCCTACTGTTAATCTATAGAATATATTTACCACCCAAACAAACGTACATTCAGCCTTGTTTAAGTAATTGAACTCTGTATTTGAAAGTATTGTTACGTGTTAGGTTTAAATAATATTAAAGCTTTTTTTTTAGATAAAGATTATCACTAACTTTAGTCATTTTAGATAATTGTTTTATTTTATCTGTTATATAAAATTTTGTTGGGATTTTTAACCCGGGGGACGATTTGCCACCCGGGATAACCCAGTAGAGTTAATGTGTCATCGAGGACTGTCTGTCTTATTTCCACTGTGGTCCTTTAATCTCCCCTCCCCCAGGTACCTACTTACTGCTAGGTGAACAAGAGCGGCAGGTGTAAGGAAAGGTGCCCAACGTTTCACTCGTACAGGGTTTTGTTCGACTAAATAAATTCAGCTGGAAGGAAAAAACGGTTGTGACTATGACCAAAATTTTTAAAGGGGTGGACCGGTAAGCCTGCTGAAGACCTCGGTCAGGTGACCAAAACCTCCAAAGGTGGGTCATCATGTGACTAAGACTCGCGTCAGGAAACTCTTTTCCTGTTTCCTGACGAACCTTACCTAACCTAAATGGATTTCATATATTGTACTTCATGATATGTTTATCATTTCTGTCAGTCAGTGCAGTACGTCCTCCAGTCTCAGCTACAATAATTCACATATGATGACCAAAACGAAATGGAATATCCTACAATAAGTTCAGCCTGAGTGCGTAGTGGACATTTGCCACGAGTAGCAGAAAGCCGACATGTAAACAACGGCCACATGTATACAAAGGCCACATGTAAACAGAGACAAGAACTCTAGATAAATGGTTCAGAGAACCGACAAGTTGGTAAATTAAGCATTTGTATAACACTTGAGTATTCTTATTTTGGAAACGTTTCGCCAACCAGTGGCTTCCTCAGTCCGGTACAGAGAAGAATGTTTGACTATCAGATGGGGTTTGAAGTAATCAGTCTCTCAGTTTTGATAAGAATAGAGCATATGAGCGGAAAAGGGGCTTATCAGACCCATCGATAGGATTTAAACCTAACAAACGTAGCTTGATTTATCATTGAGGGATCGTATTTATATTTATATAATGCACGGGGTATATTCATTGCGGATTCAGCTGTTGCAGCATAACATTCCTAGACCGACCATGAATTGGCTCTCCTGATTTATAATTACTGTTGGCGAGTCATGATCACGGACCCTGGCCCTACTGTGTGAGCAACATGCAACCAGTGTTGGAGTGTTGATCAAGGACTCTGGCCCTAATGTGTGAGCAACATGCAACCAGTGTTGGAGTGTTGATCACGGACCCTGGTCCTACTGTGTGAGCAACATGCAACCAGTATTGGAGTGTTGATCAAGGACTCTGGCCCTCCTGTGTGAGCAACATGCAACCAGTGTTGGAGTGTTGATCACGGACTCTGGTCCTACTGTGTGAGCAACATGCAACCAGTGTTGGAGTGTTGATCAAGGACTCTGGCCCTCCTGTGTGAACAACATGCAACCAGTGTTGGAGTGTTGATCACGGACTCTGGTCCTACTGTGTGAGCAACATGCAACCAGTGTTGGAGTGTTGATCACGGACTCTGGCCCTCCTGTGTGAGCAACATGCAACCAGTGTTGGAGTGTTGATCACGGACTCTGGCCCTCCTGTGTGAGCAACATGTAGCCAGTGTTGGAGTGTTGATCACGGACTCTGGCCCTACTGTGTGAGCAACATGCAACCAGTGTTGGAGTGTTGATCACGGACTCTGGCCCTCCTGTGTGAGCAACATGCAACCAGTGTTGGAGTGTTGATCACGGACTCTGGCCCTCCTGTGTGAGCAACATGCAACCAGTGTTGGAGTGTTGATCACGGACTCTGGCCCTCCTGTGTGAGCAACATGTAGCCAGTGTTGGAGTATTGATTACAGACCCTGGCCCTACTGTGTGAGCAACATGTAGCCAGTGTTGGAGTATTGATTACAGACCCTGGCCCTACTGTGTGAGCAACATGTAGCCAGTGTTGGAGTGTTGATCACGGACTCTGGCCCTCCTGTGTGAGCAACATGCAACCAGTGTTGGAGTGTTGATCACGGACTCTGGCCCTCCTGTGTGAGCAACATGAAGCCAGTGTTGAAGTGTTGATCACGGACCCTGGCCCTACTGTGTGAGCAACATGTAACCAGTGTTGGAGTCTTCATCAGAGCTCCTGGACCTCTCATGCGAGCAACATGCAGCCAGTGATCGCTGCACATATAGTGATGCAACCCAGTATGATTCAATCATCACAGGAGCGTCGAGGCAATTTACGTTCAACTTGTCGTGAGAAGAGCAGTGATGCTGGGTAAAGTGTTCTTGATTCGAGGAAATGTAGCTATCTTCTTCCTCGGATCACACATGATCACCTCCATTCATTCATTCATTAGAGGTTTGCCGGTACTTCCGGCCCGGGTCTTCTCCATATGGTGACCCGGCTGACCATTTCCCAGACGCCAGAGCTTCCTAACGAATGGCATAGTAACATGTCCGACATTAACGACTCTTCCTTACGACACAGCGTTGGTTCTCTGACGTATTACAATTACTGAATTTGTTTAGGTTACGTTACTTACACGTTAATTAACCCAAGTTAACGTCTAGTAACTGCTAACTGGTAATAATGTTAATGGAGGTAGACGTAACACCTAGGCATACTCTCGTGGTCTAAACTGTATGAAAACAAATAATATAGTCAAGACTGTTAGGCAACAACAGCTTGATGGATCAGGCTAGCAACCAGGAGGCCTGGTCTGGGGCCGGGGCGTGGGGGCGGTGATGAGAGTCACGAGCCAAAGAGAAGACAACAGTAGTCACGAGCCTTAAGTTAACAGTAGTCACGAGCTTAAGACATCACTAGTCACGAGCCTAAGACAACATTACTCACGAGCCTAAGACAACAGTAGTCACGAGCCAAAGACAACATTACTCACAAGCCTAAGACAACAGTAGTCACGAGCCAAAGACAACACTAGTCACGAGCCCAAGATAACAGTAGTCACGAGCCTAAAACAACAGTAGTCATGAGCCTAAGACAACAGTAATCACGAGCCTAAGACAACAGTAGTCACGAGCCTAAGACAACAGTAGTCACGAGCCAAAGACAACACTAGTCACGAGCCCAAGATAACAGTAGTCACGAGCCAAAGACAACATTACTCACAAGCCTAAAACAACAGTAGTCATGAGCCTAAGACAACAGTAGTCACGAGCCTAAGACAACATTACTCACGAGCCTAAGACAACAGTAGTCACGAGCCAAAGACAACACTAGTCACGAGCCCAAGATAACAGTAGTCACGAGCCTAAAACAACAGTAGTCATGAGCCTAAGACAACAGTAATCACGAGCCTAAGACAACAGTAGTCACGAGCCTAAGACAACAGTAGTCATGAGCCTAAAACAACAGTAGTCATGAGCCTAAGACAACAGTAGTCACGAGCCTAAGACAACATTACTCACGAGCCTAAGACAACAGTAGTCACGAGCCAAAGACAACACTAGTCACGAGCCTAAGATAACAGTAGTCACGAGCCTAAAACAACAGTAGTCACGAGCCTAAGACAACAGTAGTCATGAGCCTAAGACAACAGTAGTCATGAGCCTTAGACAACAGTAGTCACGAGCCTAAGACAACAGTAGTCATGAGCCTAAGACAACAGTAGTCACGAGCCTAAGACAACAGTAGTCACGAGCCTAAGACAACAGTAGTCATGAGCCTAAGACAACAGTAGTCATGAGCCTAAGACAACAGTAGTCACGAGCCTAAGACAACAGTAGTCATGAGCCTAAGACAACAGTAGTCACGAGCCTAAGACAACAGTAGTCACGAGCCAAAGACAACACTAGTCACAAGCCTAAGACAACAGTAGTCACGAGCCTAAGACAACAGTAGTCATGAGAGTAAGACAACAGTAGTCACGAGCCTAAGACAACAGTAGTCATGAGCTTAAGACAACAGTAGTCACGAGCCTAAGACAACAGTAGTCATGAGCCTAAGACAACAGTAGTCATGAGCCTAAGACAGCAGTAGTCATGAGCCTAAGACAACAGTAGTCATGAGCCTAAGACAACAGTAGTCACGAGCCTAAGACAACAGTAGTCATGAGCTTAAGACAACAGTAGTCACGAGCCTAAGACAACAGTAGTCATGAGCCTAAGACAACAGTAGTCATGAGCCTAAGACAACAGTAGTCACGAGCCTAAGACAACAGTAGTCATGAGCCTAAGACAACAGTAGTCATGAGCCTAAGACAACAGTAGTCATGAGCCTAAGACAACAGTAGTCATGAGCCTAAGACAACAGTAGTCATGAGCCTAAGACAACAGTAGTCATGAGCCTAAGATAACAGTAGTCATGAGCCTAAGACAACAGTAGTCACGAGCCTAAGACAACAGTAGTCATGAGCCTAAGACAACAGTAGTCATGAGCCTAAGACAACAGTAGTTATGAGCCTAAGACAACAGTAGTCATGAGCCTAAAACAACAGTAGTCATGAGCCTAAGACAACAGTAGTCATGAGCCTAAGACAACAGTAGTCATGAGCCTAAGACAACAGTAGTCATGAGCCTAAGACAACAGTAGTCATGAGCCTAAGACAACACTAGTCACAAGCCTAAGACAACAGTAGTCATGAGCCTAAGACAACAGTAGTCATGAGCCTAAGACAACAGTAGTCATGAGCCTAAGACAACAGTAGTCATGAGCCTAAGACAACAGTAGTCATGAGCCTAAGACAACAGTAGTCATGAGCCTAAGACAACAGTAGTCATGAGCCTAAGACAACAGTAGTCATGAGCCTAAGACAACAGTAGTCATGAGCCTAAGACAACAGTAGTCATGAGCCTAAGACAACAGTAGTCACGAGCCTAAGACAACAGTAGTCATGAGCCTAAGACAACAGTAGTCATGAGCCTAAGAGAAGAAAAACACAACACACTGCGCAAGCGACTCGCGGTAAACAGCATCAACATATTTACACATAAGAAAGGTTAAACAAGACAGAGCTGTCCTCAGCTCTGTGTACCCTGCCCAGTGCATTGTGCTGACGAGGCTTCATACTGCAGATGTTCGCGCTGGGATGCTGCAAGAAACACGTCTCTACTTTTCGACAGAACATATGCGATGTTTTGCATATTAATTCTCCGGAGATGCCATTAACGTCCCAGGCAGGATTTATAGTGGGAGAAATGCCATTGACAACAATGTTGTGTTGTGTACCCAGAGTATATCTAGGAGCAGATTTCTCCTGTGGCAGCAGCAGATGCAGCAGCGTGGTGGTGGTAACAACAGATGCAGCAGCGTGGTGGTGGTCACAGTAGATGCAGCAGCATGGTGGTGGTAACAACAGGTGCAACAGCGTGGTGGTGGTAACAGTAGATGCAGCAGCATGGTGGTGGTAACAACAGGTGCAACAGCGTGGTGGTGGTAACAGTAGATGCAGCAGCATGGTGTAGTAGATGCAACAGTGTGGTGGTGGTAACAGCAGATGCAACAGTGTGGTGGTGGAAACAACAGATGCAGCAGCGTGGTGGTGGTAACAACAGATGCAACAGTTTGGTGGTGGAAACAACAGATGCAATAGCGTGGTGGTGGTAACAACAGATGCAACAGCGTGGTGGTGGTAACAGCAGATGCAGCAGCATGGTGGTGGTAACAGCAGATGCAGCACCATGGTGGTGGTAACAACAGATGCAGCAGCATGGTGGTGGTAACAACAGATGCAGCAGCATGGTGATGGTAACAACAGGTGCAACAGCGTGGTGGTGGTAACAACAGGTGCAGCTTCGTGGTGGTGGTAACAGCAGATGCAGCAGCGTGGTGGTTGTAACAACAGATGAAACAGTGTGGTGGTGGTGGTGGTAACAGATGCAACAGCGTGGTGGTGGTGGTAACAGATGCAACAGCGTGGTGGTGGTGGTAACAGATGCAACAGCGTGGTGGTGGTGGTAACAGATGCAACAGCGTGGTGGTGGTGGTAACAGATGCAACAGCGTGGTGGTGGTAACAGATGAAACAGTGTGGTGGTGATAACAGATACAACAGCGTAGTGGTGGTAACAGATGCAACAGCGTAGTGGTAATAACAGATGGGACAGCGTGGTGGTGGTAACAGATGCAACAGCGTGGTGGTGGTAACAACAGGAGGCAACAGCAGCGTTCAGATTACAGCTAGCAGCGGTTGCGTGGTTTTAGCAGCAAACAGGAGTGTGGTGGTCGCATAATTGTGATGGCAAGCAGGTAGTAGCAGCGTGGTGGTAACAGCACCGGCAGCGTGGTGGTAACAGCAGGCAGCAGCGTGGTGGTAACAGGAAGCAGCAGCGTAGGGGTAACAGCAGGCAGCAGCGTGGTCGTAACAGCAAGCAGCAGCAACGTGGCAGTTAGGACAGCAGTAGCTTGGAGGAAACAGTAGACCGCAGACACGTGGTGGTTACAGCAGAGTTACAGCTGGTTACAGCAGAGATACAGCTCGTTACAGAAGAGTTACAGAAGGTTACAACAGCATTAGAGGTTACAGAAGCATTATAAGAAGATACAGAAGCATTGTAGGTGGTCTCAGCAGCGTTACAATTTACAGCAGGGTTATGGGAGCTTACAGCAGCAGCATTACAGGTGCTTACAGCAGAGTTACAGGTTAGAGTAGTGTTACAGGAGCTTACATCAGCGTTACAGTAGCTTACATCAGAGTCACGGTAGCTTACATCAGCGTTACAATAGCTTACACCAGCGTCACGGTAGCTTATATCAGCGTTACAGGAGGTTACAACAGTGTTACGGGAGGTTACAACACCGTTACAAGAGGTTACAGCAGCGTTACAGGAGGTTATAGCACGTTACCCCCTCAAAACACAACTTAACCTTCACAAAATAATAGTGGTGTCCATATGGGCTCATTAAGCTAGTCACTAATAATAAATTTACTAAATAAACACAAAGCTAACTATATAAAGTCGAGTTTACTGTATAAACACTAACTACTGTATAAACACAAAGCTTACTAAATAAACTCAATACCTGGAGAGGGTTCCGGGGGTCAACGCCCCCGCGGCCCGGTCCGTGACCAGGTCTCGCACTAGCTTACTGTATAAACACAAGGCTTACTATATAAACATAAGCTTATTATGTAAACACAAGCTTACTATATAAAGACAAGCTTCATGGGGGAAGGTACCTGGTGCCCTGATGCCTTTGTAGGAACCTTGACACAAGAAACAAGAAAATAGAGTTCCTGTTTATTGTTTGTCATGATCCTGGCGCTGTGAAACTATAGTAATTACCCTTCATCGTGAATATAATTAATAATAATAATAATAATAATAATAATAATAATAATAATAATAATAATAATAATAATAATAATAATAATAATAACAACAACAATAATATTTTTTTATTATCACACCGGCCGATTCCCACCAAGGCAGGGTGGCCCGAAAAAGAAAAACTTTCACCATCATTCACTCCATCACTGTCTTGCCAGAAGGGTGCTTTACACTACAGTTTTTAAACTGCAACATTAACACCCCTCCTTCAGAGTGCAGGCACTGTACTTCCCATCTCCAGGACTCAAGTCCGGCCTGCCGGTTTCCCTGAATCCCTTCATAAATGTTACTTTGCTCACACTCCAACAGCACGTCAAGTATTAAAAACCATTTGTCTCCATTCACTCCTATCAAACACGCTCACGCATGCCTGCTGGAAGTCCAAGCCCCTCGCACACAAAACCTCCTTTACCCCCTCCCTCCAACCCTTCCTAGGCTGACCCCTACCCCGCCTTCCTTCCACTACAGACTGATATACTCTTGAAGTCATTCTGTTTCGCTCCATTCTCTCTACATGTCCGAACCACCTCAACAACCCTTCCTCAGCCCTCTGGACAACAGTTTTGGTAATCCCGCACCTCCTCCTAACTTCCAAACTACGAATTCTCTGCATTATATTCACACCACACATTGCTCTCAGACATGACATCTCCACTGCCTCCAGCCTTCTCCTCGCTGCAACATTCATCACCCATGCTTCACACCCATATAAGAGCGTTGGTAAAACTATACTCTCATACATTCCCCTCTTTGCCTCCAAGGACAAAGTTCTTTGTCTCCACAGACTCCTAAGTGCACCACTCACTCTTTTTCCCTCATCAATTCTATGATTCACCTCATCTTTCATAGACCCATCCGCTGACACGTCCACTCCCAAATATCTGAATACGTTCACCTCCTCCATACTCTCTCCCTCCAATCTGATATTCAATCTTTCATCACCTAATCTTTTTGTTATCCTCATAACCTTACTCTTTCCTGTATTCACCTTTAATTTTCTTCTTTTGCACACCCTACCAAATTCATCCACCAATCTCTGCAACTTCTCTTCAGAATCTCCCAAGAGCACAGTGTCATCAGCAAAGAGCAGCTGTGACAACTCCCACAACAATAATATTAATGATAATTTCTTCAGGGTCGAGGGCGGTCTGTATGCTCAGGGTCGAGGGTGGGCTCTGAAAGAGACATCCCCCGGAAATATATATTAAATCGCCCTGACCAACACACTAAGGGTTCAACCCTGCCTGTGTCCAGCTGAACCGCCACGAAATAATTCCCGTTTAGGCGGAAATTGTAATAAGGTGATTACGTGAGATAATTGTGTAGTATATTTACTCAAGTGCTGGTAGCAGGCTCTTCAACGCCTCCGTAATGACCATCTCGTAAGAGAAACGTGATTGCCAAGCACTCAGTCCTGGTGGCGTTTCCTGCCTCCCAGCAAACAACAGGAACACCAATGTCGCTTTTAAGAACGTAGGAACATGAGAGTGAAGGTGATGAGTATTGGAAGTTAATGCAATCCTATGCAACAGGATTGAAGAGTAACTTCGATGATGTATGTCATCTTGTAGTTGTGTCACATCGTTTATACTTTTTTCTGTGGGATGTATTGCTTGTTTAACGTGGACTACCCTGGTCTTTGATTTTCCTTCAACTTCAACGAAAGGAACACTGCAGTGAACTCGCTGGCCCATTCTAGGCAGGTTCAACTCACACTCAACAACACCCACTGCAACCACAAATAGGTGAGTGAGTACCCACTCTAATACCCGTCTAACTTACATATAAAGCCACTCATTGTCCTCGCCTCAGTACGCTACCTGAGATTTTCTTTCGCTCATCTACAACTCTAGAACCAAACCAATATTTTCCTATATCGCTGTAAACTTTAAATTTACCTAGATTGACTCCATTATTTCAAGTTCTTTCATTTTGCCGCACTTTATTTTTTTTTTAGTATTCGGGTAAAAACAAGCGTTCTTAAGCGGTCTGATGTGCCCCGCGTTGCCAAACGAAAGCCATATTTTTTTTTAATTTGTTATCAGTTATTTATACCTAAATATAAGTAAATATTTGTTAACCTCGTTAAACATGACCTAAACTAACCGATGATAATAAATATTAAATTTTCGTAGTATGTAAAATCGGACAAAAATGAAGGAACCGAAATCCTTAAGTGGCAATCATGAAGTAGCAATCCTAAAGTTGCAATCCTAAAGTGGCAATCCTAAAGTGGCAACCCTAAAGTGTCAATCCTAAAGTAGCAATCCTGAAATAGCAATCCAGAGGTGGTAATCCTAAGTGGCAAAATTAGATTGGTGTGTGGGGACGCAGACTCCCACACAGAGGAGGGGTAGGCTGTCTTGATGCTGCTGAGAGGTCCTGATCAGAAAAATTGGAAATGCCCTCCCTCCCCATGGATCAAACCTGAATAATTCCCATTCACCAGGTGCTTTATGGCCCCTACGAGTTTATCGGTTTCCCCTGAATATATTAATAAGTTACCCTGCCGAGATTCTAACAGCAGAGCATTGGTCATGGACCCAGGGGTCAGTCCCAGACCTTCACCATCTCACTGACGGTCCTGAAAATCCCTCTGATTTTGGAAGTTGGGACTGGTGCTTCACACGACGAATGAGACACTTCTGTAACACTTGGGTATCTTTATTGTGGCAACGGTTCTCCAACCGGTGGCTTTATCAATCCAATACAGAAAAACGGTGGAGGATATGAAGGGTTAATTCTAGGAAATCATTTCATCAACACAAGAGACTCAAGTGTTACAAAAGTGTTTCATTCATATTCTTGACAGTAATCTATACATTTGTATAGTAGTTCATAAGATATCTGAAATACCTTGATTATATTCTGCTCTCCTCTAGACACCTAGACCCTAACACACATTCATGCGAGGGTAGGGTTGGAGGAGGATGATATGTGAGTTTAAGGAGTTGTTTGTCTGGGAGAGAGAGCTTCTCTCCGCGAGGTGGACCACTCCTTCCAGAGAGTGATACTGTATATTTGTAATATACCTTCGGCTGTTTTGAGAATCCTAACCTCCGCAGCCTGGTCTCTGGCAAGACTTTCCTTGTGCTTGCCTGGTCAGTTATGCTTGTTTGTCTAAAAATACGACATCTTCCTTTCAGTTGCTGTTTAATTCTAAATTTCCTGTGCATTATAGCCAATGACTTTGCAAGAATCCCGAGTATTGTTTCTGAACTGAGACTAATTAACTTTTAATTGTCATTCAAGCCTTGTGACAATTATTGTAATATGAGAGTAAATTAGTGACGATAGTAGGAAGTTGGTAGTAATAACAGTAAATTAAAAATAATGCCAACGACTGTTTTATGTTGAAAGCCATGAATAACCATAGAGTTTCCAGCGCTTGGTAGATCAAATAATTCAGTCAATTCACCTAAATGACCGGACAATAACGCGATTTTGGCACTTTTTTTTTCGTAGAGAACAAAGTTTCAGTAGTAGGCTACGTCATACACTTGCACTCAAAACTAAAAACAAATCAAGTTTTTGTATATCAAAGGTGTCGGTACTACTTTTACACTTTTAACTTCTGGTCTCTACTTATATTTTCCACAGATTCCTTAACACTCCTGGGTCCTTTCTTTGCCTCATCTATTCTCTAACTCACATCTTTCATAGCCCCGTCAGCTGATACTTTCTTTACACTCCATCTAAACTGTATCTCCTTGAAGCACTGTGTCATTAGCAGATAACTTTAACAACTTTCATTTGATGTCGGATTCGTATATGTTAAGACATCTTTCCTTAACACTCTAGCATTCACTTCCCTATATAACTCCATCGATAATACATTTAACAGTGACGGTGACATCACACATCCATGTCTAAAGCCCATGTTAAACGGAAAATATTCGCTTTATTACCCTAACATGGTTCTCAGGAATGAGATAAGCAGGAATGTAGTGGAAGTATTTCCAGGCTTCAAAAGCTACCAGTATTTTAAGTTTCATTTAGTGGAGGAGCCCTGACAGTCTCCTTAATATGTATGTTCACCATCCAGATCCACACTTCCATGATGCCCGTGCTTGCGCAATGATGCTCAAGCAAAATCCTGGCATCAGTGTTCTCGTGGTTGCTTGGTTGATGAGAAATAGTGTCTGTGGGAAAGGATAATCATCACAATGATAACAGCCATGTTTAGTTTTCACTCCCATAACTATCCTGTAAGTCAGATAGTAGGATAAGGGTACAAAACAGGACCAGAAACAGTGGCTATGAACGATTTTCAGTAAGAATATTTCCATTCACGGTGATCCAGTATTGTTCCATCATCAGTAAAGGTTGAGTTCCCTCTCTCAGGATGTGAAAGATTTTTTGATCTTAGATATTCGTGAAAAGCGAAGTTATTTGCTTGGTACTGGTACGTCAATAACAACTCTTGTTGAATCATTCTTTTCATTTTTCTGTAATACCTGTCAGATCTTTACAAGTTTTCTGTGATGTAAATATTGCACATGTGTCAATCTCTGGCTTTAGTGCATCTAAGAGGAACTGTTAGAGACAAAAATTTTCTACATATTGCAGATATTAGATAGCAACATACGAGAACCTTCATATCTACATCAAACTTGGTAGACGTGATCAACAAAAGTTTTGACTCAGCTAACATACATCAACGTAAATGCTAAGCACACATGAGCTCTTAATTGCCATTAACACACGATAAACATAGTCTTCATCAATATATATTAATGGACGTAAACAGCAGATTATCTTATCCTTAGTGAAAAGCTTAAACCTATGTAACATTTATAATAACAGATATCGATAGCCACTGGATCATATATATGTATTAGTATTTTTGAACAATATGGAAGAAAGTTTAAGCCAGTACAGAGTACAAGAAGCAGCAGGAAGGACCTCATTTGCGGGTGTCTGCGGGACGCGGTCCTACCTCCACACGGCCTCAACAACACCTATCATTTGTCAGAGGTTTATGGTATTCGTAAATCATACCAGGGGAAAAAGTGCAATAAATTTTGGCTGTTGGCAGTGCTTAAAGTGTTGCTCATAACAGCTTAGGACACTTAAGGCGTTTCACTTCGCACTTAAGGAGGACAGGGAGACACCAAATTCAAGCTTCGGAGATTGTGTTTGAGGGAGACAGGGAGACATCAGCCACCAGCATCAGGAATTGTGTTTGAGGAGACAGGGAGACATCAGCCACCAGCATCAGGAATTGTGTTTGAGGGAGACAGGGAGACATCAGCCACCAGCATCAGGAATTGTGTTTGAGGAGACAGGGAGACATCAGCCACTAGCATCAGGAATTGTGTTTGAGGGAGACAGGGAGACATCAGCCACCAGCATCAGGAATTGTGTTTGAGGGAGACAGGGAGACATCAGCCACCAGCATCAGGAATTGTGTTTGAGGAGACAGGGAGACATCAGCCACTAGCATCAGGAATTGTGTTTGAGGGAGACAGGGAGACATCAGCCACCAGCATCAGAAATTGTGTTTGAGGGAGACAGGGAGACATCAGCCACCAGCATCAGGAATTGTGTTTGAGGAGACAGGGAAACATCAGCCACTAGCATCAGGAATTGTGTTTGAGGGAGACAGGGAGACATCAGCCACCAGCATCAGGAATTGTGTTTGAGGGAGAGCCAGACTTGAGTATTTAAGGAGGGTAATTAAATTCCTGTATTTTGAAAGTTGGGTGGGGGAAGCTACAGATAAGATAATTGCCACTGAATCGTGATATCTATGGACCTCTGTGACGAAGCTTCACAAGTAACTCTGCCATGGTGGGAAACACCCAAGAATTTAAAAATAAATAATTAAACCAATTAAGTTCTATAACTTACAAATTCCACAGGCAGCTTCTTCAAAAAGAGCTACAATTTCAGTTTTTCAAGGAATAAACATGCATTGCAAGCATCCACAAGCCATTCAGTATTTCCGTGCACAAAAACAGAAGGCCATCCATAGCCACTGTAGTTGGCTAAGGGCGGCAGCTCGCAACGTGGCATTAAGTACGATTTACGAGTTTCAGTCAAGGAGAGCCTCGTAGAATTATAGGTGATCTCGTCCTCACTGGATAAGATACGATTTTCCTCCAAGTACTGAAAGATCAGCAGCAGCAGCAGCACTACCACACAGCTCTGGTCGGGGGCTCCACCTGGCGGTCTTACGAACTGACAGCCCCTGATGACACCCACATTCCTTGTCGTTCATTATACCTGGAAAAATGTTCGTCTGGCTGTCATGAGCTTAATAATAATAATAATAATAATAATAATAATAATAATAATAATAATAATAATAATAATAATAATAATAATAATAATAATAATAATAATAATGACAATAATAATAATAATAATAATAATAATAATAATAATAATAATAATAATAATAATAATAATAATAACAATAATAATAATAATAATAATAATAATAATAATGACAATAATAATAATAATAATAATAATAATAATAATAATAATAATAATAATAATAATAATAATAATAATAATAATAATAATAATAATGACAATAATAATAATAATAATAATAATAATAATAATAATAATAATAATAATAATAATAATAATGACAATAATAATAATAATAATAATAATAATAATATTCTTCTTATTATTATTAATTTAGCAAAAGAAAAATACAAATAAATTATCATTGCCTACATGATTTTTTTCAACATGTGAATATAGTATTAAACTGTTTATCGCATAAATGGGCTCCAGACTATTGAAAAGAATTCCCAAACCCACTAAACCCGTATGGGTAAAGGTGCTCGAGGCGTGGTGGAGTTAGGCTCTGATTTGCAAACATAAAAAATACAGACCAAAAATAAACACACACACACACACACACACACACACACACACACACACACACACACACACACACACACTCACCATTTAATCAAATTAATATTATTAACATGACTGGCCATACATCAAAATCCTCTTTGTATAATAACGGTGCTATATTTTACACACTTGATCAGCCATCAATTATTTATAATACAAAGGGGGAACCAATCTAGAAATATGTCATAAAAATAGTTTGACCTTATCTGTAGTGGAAGAATATAAATGTATGTATATAAATATAGCCGATGAATTAGACACCTGTGTAACACCTGAGTGTCTTTATTCTGAAGACGATTCGCCATACAGTGTTTTATTGCTTCAATACAGAAGTTAATAACAGAGGCAGTAGATGAGGTAATCAGTCCCTCGGCCCAGAAGGTTGGAGCCAGTAGATGAGGTACAAATGATACAGTATAGAGCAGCTTCATAAGATACCTGACTGTAATCTGAGTGAGAGAAACAGGTGCAGGTAAGAGCACACCTGATTTTTTTTCTCTCAGTTGTATAGCAAATTTTATCTGGTATTGATACTGAAACCTCTATATTCTTGCCGGTAAAATGATCAGTGATTTTGGGACGATATTATGAAAACACCGGCGACAGTTCCAGGTTGTAGAGGTAAGGACATTTTTTTTTACTCATTAGAAGTACATTAGTGACTCGTCTACACAGTGTCAACGCTCTCTGGTGTATGTTAATGAATTATCTGAAGCTTTTGCTTTGTGTTGTTTGCGAATCTACTAGATTTCTTGAACCTCTTACTTTGACTTGTTTGCATCATTGATCAAGTTTCTAGTGCTTCTACGAGATAATCTTCAAAGTTCATCTTCCCTAGGATAAATTTATTCTTTGATTTTTCCCACCAAACTTTAGTGATTATGAGTTATATTTTAAAACTTCGTAAGATCTCAAGGAATCTTGCAATGTTCAGTTGAAGAACACTCTTACAAGCTTTAATGATAAAGAGATTCCTTCCCCAGAAAATAATGACCCTAATTTCGTCGTTGTCTTCATGGACTGATGCATTTTCCTTCCCCGGATAAACGACACGTAGTTCTGGGAGGAAAAAAAAAAGCCTCATAAATGTGTGATAAACTACAGTAATGTGGGATGTTACTGGAAATTATGGGTTCACCTTGGTGAGCCGTAGCTCACTCCCGGCCAAGAAGGAATCACAGGGAACGGAGACACGAAATAATATTGGGAGATGATACTACCTCAGAGTGAGTTGGAGACGTAAACTGTAGTTACGGGAGAAACGTTGTACTCTTGATGGTTTTCTTAAGGTTCTCTTTTTTATTTTCCGTGTTCCGCGTCCTGGTGAGTCGCCTGCTGATGGCGCTCGGTGATGTGACGCTGAAGGAATAACTCAGTTATTTCCTTTATTTTGGTTCTCATTCGAAATGTTTTTTTTTTTTTCCTGGATGTACCGATAAGCGGACTAAGCGGCCACTTGAGTCCCAAACTACTGAGGGACCCAAAAGTTGTTAACCATTTGTTTCTTAATCTTCCTTGAGTCAAGCCGCTGTCTGTAATGTTTGAAGGTGTGTAGTGGTGTGGGGTCCCCGCTGCCACATATGTTGATCGACACATTATTCAAACCATTTCGATTCAGACATGAAAACGCAATTTTTTATTAGAAGCCGAAGACCTCAGCGGTAAAGGTTCATGCTACCGTACACCCTTCTGTTTATTCATACACACACACACACACACACACACACACACACACACACACACACACACACACACATCAGGGAATACTTGCCAGGAAGACAGCAGCGAGTCATGGTACGTGGCGAGGTGTCAGAGTGGGCACCTGTGACCAGCGGGGTCCCACAGGGGTCAGTCCTAGGACCAGTGCTGTTTCTGGTATTTGTGAACGACATGACGGAAGGAATAGACTCCGAAGTGTCCCTGTTTGCAGATGACATGAAGTTGATGAGAAGAATTCACTCGATCGAAGACCAGGCAGAACTACAAAGGGATCTGGACAGGCTGCAGACCTGGTCCAGCAATTGGCTTCTGGAGTTCAATCCCACCAAGTGCAAAGTCATGAAGATTGGGGAAGGGCAAAGAAGACCGCAGACGGAGTACAGTCTAGGGGGCCAGAGACTACAAACCTCACTCAAGGAAAAAGATCTTGGGGTGAGTATAACACCAGGCACATCTCCTGAAGCGCACATCAACCAAATAACTGCTCCAGCATATGAGCGCCTAGCAAACCTCAGAACAGCATTCTGACACCTTAATAAGGAATCGTTCAGGACCCTGTACACCGTGTACGTTAGGCCCATATTGGAGTATGCGGCACCAGTTTGGAACCCACACCTAGCCAAGCACGTAAAGAAACTAGAGAAAGTGCAAAGGTTTGAAACAAGACTAGTCCCAGAGCTAAGAGGAATGTCCTACGAGGAGAGGTTAAGGGAAATCAACCTGACGACACTGGAGGACAGGAGAGATAGGGGGGACATGATAACAACATACAAAATACTGAGAGGAATTGACAAGGTGGACAAAAACAGGATGTTCCAGAGATTGGACACAGTAACAAGGGGACACAGTTGGAAGTTGAAGACACAGATGAATCACAGGGATGTTAGGAAGTATTTCTTCAGCCACAGAGTAGTCAGTAAGTGGAATAGTTTGGGAAGCGATGTAGGGGAGGCAGGATCCATACATAGCTTTAAGCAGAGGTATGATAAAGCTCACGGTTCAGGGAGAGTGACCTAGTAGCGATCAGTGAAGAGGCGGGGCCAGGAGCTCGGACTCGACCCCTGCAACCTCAACTAGGTGAGCAACTAGGTGAGTACACACACACGCACAGACACACACACTCACACAGATAGATAAGGTGGACAAAGACAGGATGTTCCAGAGAGGGGACACAAACAAGGGGTCACAATCGGAAGCTGAAGACTCAGACGAGTCACAGAGATGTTAGGAAGAATTTCTTCGGTCATAGAGCCATCAGGAAGTGGAATAGCCTAGCAAGTGATGTAGTGGAGGCAGGAACCATATATAGCTTTAAGACGAGGTATGGCAAAGCTCAGGAAGCAGAGAGAGAGAGGACCTAGTAGCGATCAGTGAAGAGGCAGGGCCAGGAGCTGAGTCTCGACCCCTGCAACCGCAATTAGGTGAGTACACACATACACACACATGCACACACACACACACACACACACACACACACACACACACACACACACACACACACACACACACACACACACACACACACACACACACACACACACACACACACACACACACACACACACTCACACACAAGCGCGTTTAACAGGAAGGGCACTGCAATGGATCAGAGAATACCTGACAGGGAGGCAACAACGAGTCATGGTACGTGATGAGGTATCACAGTGGGCGCCTGTGACGAGCGGGATCCCACAGGGGTCAGTCCTAGGGCCAGTGCTATTTTTGATATATGTGAATGACATGATGGAAGGGATAGACTCCGAAGTGTCCCTGTTCGCAGATGATGTGAAGTTAATGAGGAGAATTAATTCAAATGAGGATCAGGCAGGACTACAAAGAGACCTGGACAGGCTTGACACGTGGTCCAGCAACTGGCTTCTCGAATTCGACTCTGCCAAATGCAGAGACATGAAAACTGGTGAAGGGCAAAGAAGACCGCAGACAGAGTATAGGCTAGGTGGACAAACACTGCAAGCCTCACTCAAGGAGAATGATCTTGGGGTGACCATGACACCGAACACGTCTTCGGAGGCACACATCAACCAGATAACTGCTGCAGCATATGGGCACCTGGCAAACCTGAGAATAGCGTACCGATACCTTAGTAAGGAATCGTTCAACACACTGTACACTGTGTACGTCAGGCCCATACTGGAGTATGCAGCACCAGTATGGAACCCACACCTGGTCAAGCACGTCAAGAAATTAGAGAAAGTACAAAGGTTTGCAGCAAGGCTAGTTCCGGAGCTCAGGGAAATGTTCTGCGAAGAAAGGTTGAAGGAAATCGGACTGACAACACTGGAGGACAGGAGGGTCAGGGGAGACATGATAACGACATAAAAAATACTGCGTGGAACAGACAAGGTGGACAGAGACAGGATGTTCCAGAGAGGGGACACAGAAACAAGGGGTCACAATAGGAAGCTGAAGATTCAGACGAGTCAGAGGGATGTTAGGAAGTATTTCTTCAGCCACAGAGTCGTCAGGAAGTGATGTAGTGGAGGCAGGAACCATACATAGCTCTAAGGCGAGGTATGACAAAGCTCAGGAAGCAGAGAGAGAACCTAATAGCGATCAGTGAAGAGGCGGGGCCAGGAGCTGAGTCTTGACCCCTGCAACCACAATTATGTGAGTACACAAGCACACACACACACACACACACACACACACACACACACACACACACACACACACACACACACACACACACACACACACACACACACACACACACACACACATATATATATATATATATATATATATATATATATATATATATATATATATATATATATATATATATATATATATATATATATAATCAGCGATAGAATATGTAAAACGTGTGATGTATAACATTGTGTTGGTAAGATGTTTCGCCCTGTAAGGACTTTATTGATTCACTGGTAAAGTTCTCGGTTGACGATACATCTCTTCAATGAAATGCCATGTGCCACACCTTGTATATTATTCACATGGTTCCTGAATGGACATTTGATCCCCGGATGAATGACTACCACACCCACCATGAGTACGTGAGGGGACATTCATTCACCCTTCACCTGCATCATACCTCTGACCAGTGTCCAGAGTTTATCTTCTGCTAGTGTTTACCAGCACAGACTTACCATGAGATCACCTTGTAGCTCATACCACTGTAGCTCATACCACTGTAGCTCATACCACTGTAGCTCATACCACTGTACTTCATACCACTGTAGCTCATACCACTGTACTTCATACCACTGTAGCTCATACCACTGTACTTCATGCCACTGTAGCTCATACCACTGCACTTTATACCACTGTAGCTCATACTACTGTAGCTCATACCACTGTAGCTCATACCACTGTACCTCATACCACTCTACTTCATACCATCATACCACTGTAGCTCATACCACTGTACTTCATACCACTGTAGCTCATACCACTATACTTCATACCACTGTAGCTCATACCACTGTACTTCATACCACTGTGGCTCATACCACTATACTTCATACCACTGTAGCTCATACCACTGTACTTCATACCACTGTAGCTCATACCACTGTGCTTCATACCACTGTAGCTCATACCACTGTACTTCATACCACTGTAGCTCATGCCACTGTAGTTCATACCACTGTAGCTCATACCACTGTACTTCATACCACTGTAGCTTATACCACTGTAGCTCATACCACTGTAGCTCATACCTACGATCTGCAATGTACAAAACACTTCGAATAATAGGTGTATGACATACACACACACACACGAGAGAGAGAGGGGTGGGTTGATTGCATTTTCCTGGACTGCAGGAAGGCCTTCGACACAGTTCCTTACAAGAGATTAGTGCAGAAGCTGGAGGATCAGGCGCGTATAACAGGGAGGGCACTGCAATGGATCAGGGAATACCTGGCAGGGAGGCAACAACGAGTCATGGTACGTGAAGAGGTATCACAGTGGGCGCCTGTGACGAGCGGGGTCCCACAGGGGTCAATTCTAGGACCAGTGCTATTTTTGATATATGCGAACGACATGATGGAAGGAATAGACTCTGAAGTGTCCCTATTCGCAGATGATGTGAAGCTGACGAGAAGAATTAAATCAGATGAGGATGAGGATGAGGCAGAACTGCAAAGAAATCTGGACAGGCTGGACACGTGGTCCAGAAACTGGCTTCTCGAATTCAACCCTGCCAAAATCATGAAGATTGGGGAGGGACAAAGAAGACCACAGACAGACTATAGGCTAGGTGGACAAAGACTACAGACCTCACTCAGGGAGAAAGATCTTGGGGTGACCATAACACCGAGCACGTCACCGGAGGCACACATCAACCAAATAACTGCTGCAGCATATGGGCGCCTGGCAAACCTGAGAATAGAGTTCCGATACCTTAATAAGGAATCGTTCAAGACACTGTACACTGTGTATGTTAGGCCCATACTGGAGTATGCAGCACCAGTCTGGAACCCACACCTGGTCAAGCACGTCAAGATGTTAGAGAAAGTACAAAGGTTTGCAACAAGGCTAGTTCCAGAGCTCAGGGGAATGTCGTACGAGGAAAGGTTGAGGGAAATCGGACTGACGACACTGGAGGACAGAAGGGTCAGGGGAGACATGATAACGACATCAAAGATACTGCGGGGAATAGACAAGGTGGACAGAGACAGGATGTTCCAGAGAGGGGACACAGAAACAAGGGGTCACAATTGGAAGCTGAAGACTCAGACGAGTCACAGGGACGTTAGGGAGTATTTCTTCAGTCATAGAGTCGTCAGGAAGTGGAATAGCCTAGCAAGTGAAGTAGCGGAGGCAGGAACCATACATAGTTTTAAGAAGAGGTATGACAAAGGTCATGGAGCAGAGAGTGAGAGGGCCTAGTAGCGATCAGTGAAGAGGCGGGGCCAGGAGCTGAGTCTCGACCCCTGCAACCACAATTAGGTGAGTACAATTAGGTGATTACACGCACACACACATACACACACACGTACACACACATACACACACACACACACAGACACACATACACACATACACATACACACATACACACACACATACACACAGACACACATACACACAGACACACACACACCCATACACACACATACACACACACACACACACACACACACACACACACACACACACACACACACACACACACACACACACACACACACACACACACACACACACACACACACACACACACACACACACCCACAGGAACAAGCACTTGTAAGCTGTAGTACACACGCAAACACACACATACACAGGATTTCACACCGTCCTGTGAACTGACCATCTGAACCTCGCTCCTTCTCTCTCTCTCCCTCTCTTCCTATCCTAGGTAGAGACCTATCTTTTTTTTTTTTTTTTTTTTACACAGGGTTTGACAAGGTTAAGGATCCCTAGCTTTATTGACAGCTATTTACAGGTTAAGGATTCCTAACTTTATTGGCAAGCTAAGAGCTGTTACCTACATCAGCTCATTTGAAAACATTTTTATTGTTATGAGACATACAAGTAGGGAACAGGATGAAGTTGGAGCCATCTGTGGCCCAGCATTTTCATTTGATCAACTGACTTTATCTCGTTGACATCATTATGCTGTACGAATGTGTTCCATACTCGAGTCATCCTGGGTATGTATGATCTCAGATGGAGTGATGTTCTGGAGAAGGGTACAGCCAGAGTGAAGTTGCTGCTTTCTGCCCGTCTTGTGGCATAAAAGCTTGTTTCACGCTGTCCTCGAAGTGAATCCAAGTGTGGTATTTTGACAATATTGGCCTTGTACATAACAGTAAGGCCACCCACATCCCTCCTATGTTGAAGGCTCTGCTGAAATGACAGATCTATCCAGGATGGGTCCAGGCGAGAGATGAGACGTCTTGCTCTGTTCTCTACTCTGTCAAGCAGTCGCAGATGAGAGGGGGGGGCAGGCAAACCAAGAAAGTGGAGCATACCCAAGGTGTGAGCGTACTTGTGCCTCGTACAGGATCTTGCAACCCCTACTGTCAAGCAGATGGGAGATACGGCGAAGTGCTGTAAGCTTCCTGGCTGCCTTGTTTGCAAGATTTACAACGTGGTTCTTCATGGTTAGTTTGGAGTCAAATTTCACCCCAAGGATATCAACTTCTTCTCCAGGTGCCAACATCCTCCCATTCATCCTTACTACTGCACCAGCATTACCATCATGGTGCCTAGAGACGATCATCATTTGCGTTTTCTCAGGTGCAAATGTTACTTGCCATCTATTTCCCCAAGCTGATATAGCTCTCAGCTGGTGATTGATGTAGCTTAGAGCAGCTGGCATTTCTTCTCTTGGATAAGTGAATGTCAGTGTACAGTCGTCTGCATATGCATGTGATTCTGGGATGAGATGAAGAAGGTCGTTGAAGTAGACATTCCATAACAATGGACCCAGCACGCTTCCTTGTGGAACACTTGCCCCAATAGGATGTCTTGCTGATTCCATTCCATTGAGAACTACACTTAGAGATCTACCATGAAGGTAATCACTGAGGAGACATAGCGTAGAGCCTGCAATTCCCAGTGCTTGAAGTTTTGCTAAGAGGCCCTGGTGCCACACCCGGTCGAAAGCGCCAGCAATGTTCAGTGCTACCACACAGCTGACTTTGGATTCATCCAGTGACTGGTGCCACTTAGTGGAGAGGTTTAACAACAGATCAGCAGCAGAGTAACCTTTCCTGAAGCCATATTGACGATCACAAAGTAGTGAGTGGTAGTCAAAAAACTCTGTCATTTGTCTTGAGATTATTGTCTCAAGGATCTTACCAGTGATTGACAGGAGTGACACTGGTCTGTAGTTGCTGATTTCTGCTCTGCTCTTCTTTTTGTGAACAGGGACTACATTTGCCTCTTTCCATAGAGAGGGCCATTTACACTGTACTAGGCAGTGCTGAAAGATGCGAGTTAGAGGTGCTGCTAGCTGGTCTGCACATCTTCTCAACAATCTTGGGCTCAACTTGTCTGGGCCCACAGCCTTTTCTTGGTCAAGCAATTTAAGTAGGAAATGCACCTCCTCCTGCCTTATTGTCACCACTGACAGTTTTGACACAGTTCTTGCAGCTAGCCAAGGAGGGTCCCTTGCTGGATCAGGAACTTGCATTTTGGTAGCAAAGTGTTCAGCAAAGAGGTCCGCCTTCTCTTGACTACTAGTAGAGGTGGTCCCATCCTGTCGATTTAGAGGTGGAATAAGTTCATCAGGCAGATAACCTTGTCTGTCCTTGCCCAGGGACCACCAGGTTTTGGAGCCTACCCTACCTGATGCTAACTTTCTTTTAGTGTCCACCTCCCATTTAGCAATCTCTCTCTACCTATCTCTCTCTACCCATATCACTCTTTACCTATATATCTCTCTCTACCTATCTCTCTCTCTCTCTTCCCTCTCCCATCTCTCCCCTCTAACATCTCCTCCCTCTAACACCTCCCCCCTCTAACATCTCTCCCCCTCTAACATCTCTCCCCTCCCATTATCTCTCCCCTCTCCCTTTCCCCATCTCTCTCCCCTCCTCCCCTCCTCCCCTCTCTCTCCCCCTAGCCTCTCTCTCCCCTCTCGCTCTTCCATCTCCCCCCTCTTTCCCCTTCTCCCTCTCTCTCCCCCTCTCTCTCCCCCCCCTCTCTTTGCCTTCTCTCTCTCTCTCTCTTCCCTCCCTCTCTCCCTCTCTCTCTCCCTCCCTCTCTCTCTCTCTCTCTCTCTCTCTCTCTCTCTCTCTCTCTCTCTCTCTCTCTCTCTCTCTCTCTCTCTCTCTCTCTCTCTCTCTCTCTCTCTCTCTCTCTCTCTTACTCTCTTGCTCTCTCTCTTCCCCATTTTCCCTTCTCACTCTCCCCCTCTCCTACCCTTCCCATCACTCTCTCTCCCCCTCTCTCTCTCACTCTCACTCTCACTCTCTCTTCCCCTTTTTCCTTCTCACTATACCCCTCTCTCTTTCTACCTTCCCTTCTCTTTCTCTCTCTCTCTCCATCTCTTTCCCATTTTCCCTTCTCACTCTCCCCCTCTCCTTCCCTTCCCTTCCCTTCACTCTCTTTCCCCCTCTCACACTCTCTCTCTCCCCCTTTCCCTTCTCACTCTTCCCCTCTCTCCTTCTACCATTCCCTTCTCTCTTCTCTCACAAAAAAAATGGTGGGGACTCGCAGGAACCAAGGATCAGATGAGAATGGTTCTGGTAGGGAGGAGTGGATGGAGGAGCAGTGGAAAAGGATGGAACAAGAGTGGGAGAGAAAATTAGGAGAGCTTTCTGAAAAAATGGAGAAAGAGCTCTCTGTGAAATTGGAAAAGAGGTTGGAGAAGGAGACAAAGAATTGGGAGGCACAAGTCGAAACTGCAGTAGCCAAGATAAGGGTCCTAGAAGTTGAGATAAATAGGCTGAAGCGAGTTACAGGGGCAGTGACCAGAGAAGACACAGCATATGAAGCTGTGAGGCCGAACAGGAAGGAAGGAATTATGAATTATGCTAAGGTCATATCAGCCTGCCAAGGAGGGCCAAGGAGTGAAAGGGAAGAACAGCTGGGTGCAGATGGAGAGGGTGATAGGTCGAATGCTGAGGCACAACCATGCTATCAAGAGCCACTAGAAAAATCAAGGAAGAAACTGACCACATACAGGCAGGATCCAGAGTCACAGAGGGAGAGGCAATGGGAGGAGGAAAGGGCAAAATCAGTGTTTATCCATGGGCTTCAGGAGAGAGAGGAAAGGACACACACTGAAAGGCAGCAGGAGGAAAGAAAGGAGATTGAGAAAATCATCACGGAAATAGGTGAAGAGATGGACGAGATTGTAAATTTTCAGAGAATAGAGGGGTACTCGAAGGGGAGAAACCGACCAATCAAGCTGATTCTCAGGACGGAAAGAGTGCGGAACAGGATCCTCCAAGAGAAACCACGGTTGAAATACTCGGAAGAGTACAAGAAGGTGTTCCTAGACAGAGACTGAACACAATCAGAACGACAGCAGCTGAGGGAGAGGACAAAAAAGCGAAAGGAACTAGGAAAAGAGACAAGGATGGAACCAGCAGAGGTCAGTCAGAGCAGAACAGAACAGCAAGGGCTAGCACACACACAACTATTCTCAGAACCATACAACCTATCACACCATCCCAACACACACTACAATCCATACCCACAGCCTCCACCCAACACCGAGCTATAGAATCCCACAGTATGCTACCAGGTCTCCCACCCTCACAGGCCCCCCAAACCACAGTGTTGGAAAGGAAACTGAAGGTATGGTACACAAACGCTGATGGAATAACAAATAAGTGGGAGGAGTGGCATGAAAGAGTCAAAGAGGCATCACTGGTCATCATAGCTCTCACAGAAACCAAGCTTACAGGTATGATAACAGATGCCATCTTTCCAACGGGATACCAAATCCTGAGGAAAGACAGAGGGAACAGGGGGGTGGAGGAGTGGCATTGCTGATCAAAAATCGCTGGAATTTTGATGAGCTGGAAAGAGGAGACAGCGGAGAAGAAAGTGATTACATAGCAGGAACGCTTCACTCTGGAGGTCCCAAGGTGGTAATAGCAGTGATGTATAACCCACCACAGAACAGCAGGAGGCCAAGGCAAGAGTATGACGAGAGCAATAGAGCGATGGTTGATACACTGGCTACAGTGGCCAGAAGAGCTCATGCATGCAGGGCAAAGCTCCTGATCATGGGTGACTTTAACCACAAGGAGATCGATTGGGAGAACTTGGACCTGCATGGGGGCTAAGATACATGGAGGGCTAAGATGATAGAGGTGGTACTGGAAAACTTCATGCACCAACACGTAAGGGACACTACAAGAGAGAGAGGAGAGGATGAACCAGCAAGGCTGGACTTAGTATTCACCTTGAGTAGTGCAGATATCGAGGACATCACATATGAAAGACCCCTTGGGGCCAGTGACCATGTGGTTTTAAGCTTCGAGTGCACAGTAGAGCTACAAGTGGAGGGAGAAGCAGGAAGGCCAGGACGAATGAAGCCAAACTACAAGAAAGGGGACTACACAGGAATGAGGAACTTCCTGAACGAGGTTCAGTGGGACAGAGAACTGGCAGGGAAGCCAGTTAATGAGATGATGGAATATGTAGCAACAAAATGCAAGGAGGCTGAGGAGAGGTTTGTACCCAAGGGTAACAGGAATAATGAAAAAGCCAGGATGAGCCCATGGTTTACCCAAAGGTGCAGGGAGGCAAAAACCAAGTGTGCTAGGGAATGGAAGAAATATAGAAGGCAAAGGACCCAGGAGAATAAGGAGAGCAGTCGTAGAGCCAGAAACGAATATGCACAGATAAGAAGGGAGGCCCAAAGACAATATGAAAATGACATAGCAGCGAAAGCCAAATCTGACCCGAAACTGTTGTACAGCCACATTAGGAGGAAAACAACAATCAAGGACCAGGTAATGAGGCTAAGAAAGGAAGGAGGAGAGACAACAAGAAATGACAGTGAAGTATGTGAGGAACTCAACAAGAGATTCAAAGAAGTGTTCACAGAGGAGACAGAAGGGGCTCCAGAAAGACGGAGAGGTGGGGCACACCACCATGTGCTGCACACAGTGCACACAACCGAGGAAGAAGTGAAGAGGCTTTTGAGTGAGCTAGATACCTCAAAGGCAATGGGGCCAGATAACATCTCCCCATGGGTATTGAGAGAGGGAGCAGAGGCGCTATGTGTACCCCTAACAACAATATTCAATACATCTATCGAAACAGGGAGATTGCCTGAGGCATGGAAGACAGTAAATGTAGTCCCAATCTTTAAAAAAGGAGACAGACATGAAACATTAAACTACAGACCAGTGTCACTGATATGTATAGGATGCAAAATCATGGAGAAGATTATCAGGAGAAGAGTGGTGGAACACCTAGAAAGGAATGATCTCATCAACAGCAGCCAACATGGTTTCAGGGACGGGAAATCCTGTGTCACAAACCTACTTGAGTTATATGACATGGTGACAGCAGTAAGACAAGAGAGAGAGGGGTGGGTGGATTGCATATTCTTGGACTGCAAGAAGGCGTTTGACACAGTTCCACACAAGAGATTGGTGCAAAAACTGGAGGACCAAGCAGGGATAACAGGGAAGGCACTACAATGGATCAGGGAATACTTGTCAGGAAGACAGCAGCGAGTCATGGTACGTGGCGAGGTGTCAGAGTGGGCACCTGTGACCAGCGGTGTCCCACAGTGCTGTTTCTGGTATTTGTGAACGACATGACGGAAGGAATAGACTCTGAGGTGTCCCTGTTTGCAGATGACATGAAGTTGATGAGAAGAATTCACTCGATCGAAGACCAGGCAGAACTACAAAGGGATCTGGACAGGCTGCAGACCTGGTCCAGCAATTGGCTCCTAGAGTTCAATCCCACCAAGTGCAAAGTCATGAAGATTGGGGAAGGGCAAAGAAGACCGCAGACGGAGTACAGTCTAGGGGGCCAGAGACTACAAACCTCACTCAAGGAAAAAGATCTTGGGGTGAGTATAACACCAGGCACATCTCCTGAAGCGCACATCAACCAAATAACTGCTGCAGCATATGGGCGCCTAGCAAACCTCAGAACAGCATTCCGACATCTTAATAAGGAATCGTTCAGGACCCTGTACACCGTGTACGTTAGGCCCATATTGGAGTATGCAGCACCAGTTTGGAACCCACACCTAGTCAAGCACGTAAAGAAACTAGAGAAAGTACAAAGGTTTGCAATAAGACTAGTCCCAGAGCTAAGAGGAATGTCCTACGAGGAGAGGTTAAGGGAAATCAACCTGACGACACTGGAGGACAGGAGAGATAGGGAGGACATGATAACGACATACAAAATACTGAGAGGAATTGACAAGGTGGACAAAGACAGGATGTTCCAGAGATTGGACACAGTAACAAGGGGACACAGTTGGAAGCTGAAGACACAGATGAATCACAGGGATGTTAGGAAGTATTTCTTCAGCCACAGAGTAGTCAGTAAGTGGAATAGTTTGGGAAGCGATGTAGTGGAGGCAGGATCCATACATAGCTTTATGCAGAGGTATGATAAAGCTCACGGTTCAGGGAGAGTGACCTAGTAGCGATCAGTGAAGAGGCGGGGCCAGGAGCTCGGACTCGACCTCCGCAACCTCAACTAGGTGAGTACACACACACACACATATACATATACATATATATATATATATATATATATATATATATATATATATATATATATATATATATATATATATATATATATATATATATATATATATATATATATATATATATATATATATATATATGTCGTGCCGAATAGGCAGAACTTGCCATCTTGGCTTAAATAGCAACCCTTATCTTGCCAAATTGGACAGGCGAAAATTTGTGTATGCAATAATTTTGCCAAAATCATTCTGAACCTAACGCAAAAAATATATTTCACTGTGTTTGTTTAGTATTAAATTATTGTAAACAAATCTAAAATATATTTAGTTGGGTTAGGCTAAAATAAATTGTTCTTGTTATAATAAGGTTAGGTAAGTTTTCTAAGATTCCTTTGGAGCAAAATTAAAGTTTTTTACATTAACATTAATGAAAAAAATATATCTTTAAACGTATAAGATAAAATTTTAGAAATGAGTTAATTTAAATGAGTTCTTGCTAACTGACCAGTTTTACATATTCGGCACAACATATATATATATATATATATATATATATATATATATATATATATATATATATATATATATATATATATATATATATATATATATATATATATATATATATATATATGTATATATATATATATATATATATATATATATATATATATATATATATATATATATATATATATATATATATATATATATATATATATATATATAAAACTTTGGATTAGAGAATTACCACAAAAGAATTCATGTCTTGCTCGTACTTGATGTTAGAAGAAAAGATAATTTTGACATAAGTGGAGTCCACTGGAGAATGTTTTAAGTTGATATATATTCCTGTAACAGCCAGATTTGCGACATTTTCGAATAAGCCACCATGACTGCATCTCCATGGTGGGGAAAATTGTTGAGAATATATGAGAGTGATGTGTCATGGGGCGTGTTGCAAGCTGCAATATTAGGCAGTAAGTTTGCTGGGGACTTTTATCCCCATCCGTGTTTGTCCGCACCTAAAAAAAATCAATTTATAAATTGCTAATTATCCCCTCTCAAGACGTCGGAGAAATATTGGTAAAATTATGTTGTACGGTAAATCATTCTGGTTTCACGTTTTATTAACAAGTTGTTTAGAGAGTGCTAGTGATGGTGTGTGGTTACTAGCTGTAGTGTAAGTTGCTAGCTGGAACCTTCAAGGTGTGTGGTCACTAGCTGTAGTGTAAGTTGCTAGCTGGAACCTTCAAGGTGTGTGGTCACTAGCTGTAGTGTAAGTTGCTAGCTGGAACCTTCAAGGTGTGTGGTTACTAGCTGTAGTGTAAGTTGCTAGCTGGAACCTTCAAGGTGTGTGGTTACTAGCTGTAGTATAAGTTGCTAGTTGGAACCTTCAAGGTGTGTGGTTACTAGCTGTAGTGTAAGTTGCTAGCTGGAACCTTCAAGGTAAATCATTCTGGTTTCACGTTTTATTAACAAGTTGTTTAGAGAGTGCTAGTGATGGTGTGTGGTTACTAGCTGTAGTGTAAGTTGCTAGCTGGAACCTTCAAGGTGTGTGGTCACTAGCTGTAGTGTAAGTTGCTAGCTGGAACCTTCAAGGTGTGTGGTTACTAGCTGTAGTGTAAGTTGCTAGCTGGAACCTTCAAGGTGTGTGGTTACTAGCTGTAGTGTAAGATGCTAGCTGGAACCTTCATGGTGTGTGGTATTAACAAGGTTTTGGAGTGTTTTCGTGTATGATGCAGCTCTCATCACTCACAGTTTTGTGGTCATCATTCATCAACAATCACCTGATCCACTCATCCTTCTCTGACACCTGCCTCACCTACCCTTCCCTAACACCTGCCTCACTCATCCTTCTCGGACACCTGCCTCACCCACCCTTCCCTAACACCTGCCTCACCTACCCTTCCCTAACACCTGCCTCACCTACCCTTCCCTAACACCTGCCTCACTCATCCTTCTCTGACACCTGCCTCACCCACCCTTCCCTAACACCTGCCTCACCCACCCTCGCCTGACACTGTAAGCTACTTGAAGTCTACCTAAAGACGGCGTCGAGGGTCAACGCCCAGCTGTCCTGTCCCAAATCTGACCTTCTGGTGGAGACAGGCTGTTCGTGGTGGTATTTTATTAAACACTGATTCTTTTTTTTTCAGTCCGATTCAAAGGAAATATACTGGAGAGAATGGAACATGAGGTAATTAGTCCCGCTTCCTTGACATGTGTATAGTACTGAGAAATCTTATACTGATACCCAAGTGTTGTTCGTTATTATTATTCAATTTGTCGGTATTGCATATCATGAATGGTGATCATACAATGAAGATGTGAGTTGGTACAATTTATGTTACACCACTCATATTGGTGTAAGTGTGGAACCACTCATGTTGGTGTAAGCGTGGAACCACTCATGCTGGTTTATGTGGAACCACACTGGTGCGTTTGTTGAACGCCCCTTAACTCCCGGATCGTGAAACAGAATAGTGGTCAGTCTCACAATCACTTCAATGATTATTATTTTATATGTTCCCTCAGTGTCAACAATAGATTCTGATCAGAAAGAATCAAAGCTCTTTCTAGTAATATTCGTCTTCAAGGTTAAGATAACCATAATCTTAGCTATGCTGACAGTCACATGACTTTATTTTTCTTCTTTCGTCTTAGTGGGGAATGTGGCAATTTATCTCTCAGTAGGTTTACTAGTGACTTCTGTTATTTGTATCTCCTTATTCTTACCGGTTGTTCCTCTCTACGTGTTTTCCTCTCTCTCCATTACGCATCGCTACCAGTACTTCCTTATCACCTGTTCCCTATTCCCACTTGTTATCTATGGATATCTATCCTCATATATCATTTGCTATTATCTGTTATCCCTTGTCATCGGTCAACATCTATCCTTCCTCCTCTTTCCCTTTCATTCTGGCTTCTGTCGTCTTCTCTCATTATCTATCCTTCACTTTTTCCTTATCACCGTCTATTCTCATCGCTCCGTGCTAACCAAAGGTCATATCGTTTTCGCTTTCCTTAGCATCCAACCGCTCTAGTTCCAAGGCTTTTTGTGTATCCATATACTCTTGCGCTACCCTCCACGGGATGAATATGGGTTTCGCAAAAAACTAGCCACTTCGGTGGCAAAATCTACAAAGTATATATCCTTCCCTGTTCAATATTCCATGTCCCCCCGCCTGCCCAGGCTTCTTCCCGGTCCCGTCCCCTCGCCACAACCACACCCCTCATCCTAGCTCTTCCCTCCCCACATCCTCATTCCCCCCCCTCTTATTCCCCATACATATACCTGTTGTACATGCCAGTGTTACCAACCGTGCTACTGTGCGCCGCTGCTTTATAATTTAACAACCCATCACCACTGTAACAACCCATTACCACTGTGACATCCCATCACCACTGTAACAACCTATCACCATTGTAACAACCCATTACCACTGTGACATCCCATCACCACTGTAACAACCTATCACCACTGTAACAATCCATTACCACTGTGACATCCCATCACCACTGTAACAACCCACCCCCACTGTAACAACCCATCACCACTGTAACAACCTATGACCATTGTAACAGCCCATCTCTGTAACAACTCAGCACCACTGTAACAACCCATCACTGTAACAACCAATTCCTTCCTGAGTCCACTGTGGGTGACAATCCTCCCTCTCCCTGCTACCTTTACCATATCCCTCCCCTCTCCTTACTATTATCCCTCCCTTCTTCTTACCATATCCCTCCCCTCTCCTTACTATTATCCCTCCCTTCTTCTTACCATATCCCTCCCCTCTCCTTACTATTATCCCTCCCTTCTTCTTACCATATCCCTCCCCTCTCCTTACTATTATCCCTCCCTTCTTCTTACCATATCCCTCCCCTCTCCTTACTATTATCCCTCCCTTCTTCTTACCATATCCCTCCCCTCTCCTTACTATTATCCCTCCCTTCTTCTTACCATATCCCTCCCCTCTCCTTACTATTATCCCTCCCTTCTTCTTACCATATCCCTCCCCTCTCCTTACTATTATCCCTCCCTTCTTCTTACCATATCCCTCCCCTCTCCTTACTATTATCCCTCCCTTCTTCTTACCATATCCCTCCCCTCTCCTTACTATTATCCCTCCCTTCTTCTTACCATATCCCTCCCCTCTCCTTACTATTATCCCTCCCCTCTCCTTACTATTATCCCTTCCCTCTACTTACCATTATCCCTCCCCTCTACTTACCATTATCCCTCCCCTCTACTTACCATTATCCCTTCCCTCTACTTACTATTATCCCTCCCCTCTACTTACCATTATCCCTCCCCTCTACTTACCATTATCCCTTCCCTCTACTTACCATTATCCCTCCCCTCTACTTACCATTATCCCTCCCCTCTCCTTACTATTATCCCTTCCCTCTACTTACCATTATCCCTCCCCTCTACTTACCATTTTCCCTCCCCTCTACTTACCATTATCACTCCCCTCTACTTACCATTATCCCTCCCCTCTCCTTACTATTATCCCTTCCCTCTACTTACCATTATCCCTCCCCTCTCCTTACTATTATCCCTTCCCTCTACTTACCATTATCCCTCCCCTCTACTTACCATTATCCCTTCCCTCTACTTACCATTATCCCTCCCCTCTACTTACCATTATCCCTCCCCTCTACTTACCATTATCCCTCCCCTCTCCTTACCATTATTCCCTATCCTCGCAGGATATATATACTGAGATGAATTTCTCTCAACGTATCATGAGAATATATTTTAATCCCTACTTTAGGGATCAAAATAATCGTGTCTGGCGTTGAAAAGGTTCCCCTAACTTACCCTAGTGCAGTCGATAGGCTTTAAACCACCAGGAACGAAGCAACCAAGCTCTGCAATATTTACTTACCATCACACGAGGGTGGGTTGTTAACACGGGGAACAAACACAGGGCCCAGAGTTGCCTGTCTTGGTCAGTTGGTAGCGCTGTTCTCACATATCCTCAGCATCTGGACAACCTGTCATTACTCGACGCCCGGCGCATGATGCATTTCTGCCGTATTGCAATTACCTGGTCAATGTTGCAATTATCCGTGCAATCATTATGAAAAGAGCGTGGCAGGGAGCCCCGGCCTCTCCGCACTTACCACCTCTATGATAGACCAGAAGGAAGGAGCTAGGCTTGTGTACTGGCTGGTGTGAAGTTCTCAGTGCTAGGTTGTGTACTGGTTGGTGTGATGTTCTCAGTGCTAGGTTGTGTACTGGTTGGTGGGATGTTCTCAGTGCTAGGTTGTGTACTGGTTGGTGTGATGTTCTCAGTGTTAGGCTTGTGTACTGGCTGGTGTGATGTTCTCAGTGCTAGATTGTGTACTGGTTGGTGGGATGTTCTCAGTGCTAGGTTGTGTACTGGCTGGTGTGATGTTCTCAGTGCTAGGTTGTGTACTGGTTGGTGTGATGTTCTCAGTGCTAGGCGTGTGTACTGGCTGGTGTGATGTTCTCAGTGCTAGGTTGTGTACTGGTTGGTGTGATGTTCTCAGTGCTAGGTTGTGTACTGGTTGGTGTGACGTTCTCAGTGCTAGGTTGTGTACTGGTTGGTGTGATGTTCTCAGTGTTAGGCGTGTGTACTGTCTGGTGTGATGTTCTCAGTGCTAGGTTGTGTACTGGTTGGTGTGATGTTCTCAGTGCTAGGCGTGTGTACTGGCTGGTGTGATGTTGTCAGTGCTAGGCTTGTGTACTGGCTGGTGTGATGTTCTCAGTGCTAGGCGTGTGTACTGGCTGGTGTGATGTTCTCAGTGCTAGGTTGTGTATAGGTTGTGTACTGGCTGGTGTGATGTTCTCAGTGCTAGGTTGTGTAATAGTTGATGTGATGTTCTCAGTGCTAGGCGTGTGTACTGGCTGGTGTGATGTTCTCAGTGCTAGGCGTGTGTACTGGCTGGTGTGATGTTCTCAGTGCTAGGTTGTGTACTAGTTGGTGTGATGTTCTCAGTGCTAGGTTGTGTACTGGTTGGTGTGATGTTCTCAGTGCTAGGCGTGTGTACTGGCTGGTGTGATGTTCTCAGTGCTAGGTTGTGTATTGGCTGGTGTGATGTTCTCAGTGCTAGGTTGTGTATTGGCTGGTGTGATGTTCTCAGTGCTAGGCGTGTGTACTGGCTGATGTGATGTTCTCAGTGCTAGGTTGTGTACTGGCTGGTGTGATGTTCTCAGTGCTACCTACCTGGAGTCTACCTGGAAGTTATTCCGGGGATCAACGCCCCCGCGGCCCGGTCCTCGACCAGGCCTCCCGGTGGATCAGGACCTGATCAACCAGGCTGTTACTGCTGGCCGCATGCAGTCCAACGTACGAACCACAGCCTGGCTGATCCGGCACTGCAGATAGGTAGACTGACAGGTATCTGTCCAGCTCTCTCTTGAAGGCAGCCAGGGGTTTATTGGTAATTCCCCTTATGCTTGGTGGGAGGCTGTTGAACAGTCTTGGGCCCCGAACATTTGTGGTGTTTTCTCTTAGTGTACCTATGGCGCCCCTACTTTTAATTGGGGGTATTTTGCATCGCCTGCCCAGTCTTTTACTTTCCTAGGGAGTGATTTCTGTGTGCAGATTCGGGACCATTCCTTCCAGGATTTTCCAAGTGTAGATTATGATATATCTCTCTTTCCTGCGTTCCAACGAGTACAAGTCAAGTGCTTCCAAGCGTTCCCAGTAGTTAAGGTGCTTGACAGAATTTATACGTGCAGTAAAGGATCTCTGTACGCTCTCTAGCTCTGCAATTTCACCTGCTTTGAATGGAGATGTTAATGTACAGCAGTATTCCAGCCTAGAGAGAACAGGTGATTTGAAGAGGATCATCATTGGCTTGGCATCTCTCGTTTTGAACGTTCTCAATTATACATTCTATCATTTTCTTTGCACTTGTGATTGTGGCACTGTTGTGATCCTTGAAAGTGAGATCCTCAGACATTACTACTCCCAAGTCCCTTACATTATTTTTCAGCTCTATTGCATGGCCAGAGTTTGTAGTATACTCTGTTCTAGTTATTATTCCCTCCAGTTTTCCATAACGGAGTAGTTGGAATTTGTCCTCATTGAACATCATATTGTTTACCGTTGCCCACTGGAAAACTTTGTTTATATCTTCTTGGAGGTTAACCGCGTCCTCAATAGAAGACAGCCTCATGCAGATCTTAGTATCGTCTGCAAAGGATGATACGGTGCTGTGGGTTACATCTCTGTCTATGTCTGATATGAGGATGAGGAACAGGATGGGGGCGAATACTGTGCCTTATGGAACAGAGCTCTTCACTATGGCAGCCTCCGATTTAACTCTGTTGACCACTACTCTTTGTGTTCGATTGGTTAGGAAGTTGAAGATCCATTTCCCCACTTTGCTAGTTATTCCTTTATCACGTATTTTGTGCGCTATTACGCCATGATCGCATTTGTCAAACGCTTTTGCAAAGTCTGTGTATATTACATCTGCATTCTGATTTTCTTCCAGTGCATCCAAGGCCATATCATAGTGATCCAGTAGTTGTGAGAGGCAGGAGCGACCTGCCCTGAACCCATGTTGCCCTGGATTGTGCAGTTTTGGGGAATCCAGGTGGTTTGCAATCCTGCTTCTTAACACTTTCAAAGATTTTTATGATGTAGGACGTTAGAGCTATTGGTCTATAGTTCTTAGCTAATGCTTTGTTGCCATCTTTATGGAGTGGGGCTATATCCGTTGTTTTAAGTGACTGGAATTTCACCCATGTCTAAGCTCCTCCTCCATAGTGTACTTAGGGCACGTGAGAGGGGTTTCTTGCAGTTCTTAATGAGCACAGAGTTCCACGAGTCTGGGCCTGGGGCTGAGTGCATGGGCAAGTTGTCAATGGCTAGGCTTGTGTATTGGCTGGTGTGATGTTCTCAGTGCTAGGCGTGTGTACTGGCTGATGTGATGTTCTCAGTGCTAGGATTATGTGTGTGTGCCCCTTCGGGGTTGAACACTGGCTCGTGTACACGCGTGTGCGCACCGTCGGGGTTGAACACTGGCTAGTGTACACGTGTGCGTGCCCCGTCAGGGCTGAGCTCTGCCTCGTGTACACGTCTCGCGGCTCCTGTTTCTGTAACACAATCTTCAGTTGTTCGTATGGAAGGCCCACCTCTGCTAAATTCTGGAATTCCACTTGTTTAGGATCACAATACACCAGCTCGTGTGGGATCAAAATACCTGCCAGGCGGGTCTTACACATGACCAGTGCCACTCACCTGGCTCTACTTTATTACATTCTCTAAAACCTTTACCACTCTCTATGTCTTCGTAGATGGATAATCTGGACTTTTATGCCCGTTAATACCACAGAGATGACATGTAGGTGCAAAGCCTGGCTGATTCTTTCCTTGGTAAGTCTTATTTTCCTTGGGTTCCTTTGAACCTCTGACCTTAGGTTTTGAACCCTTCAGATCTCGGCTCTCCTTCAAAATCCTTCAAATTGTGTAAAGTTGTCTATGGTAATTGATTCAAGGACACTTGGTTAGATGTTCTGATTCCGTATCCTCCCTGTTATACCTCTCATTCATTTGTACACTTCATACAATTCGATATCCTTTCATTATTCACCTTTCAAGAGTGTATAGGTTTACACATCTCTAACTGCGTAGGTTGATGAATAAAACATGTTCAACACGTGGGAGTCATAATAAAGGTACTCATGAGTCTTATTCATCAAATCTGCGTACGAAATATTACTGGCTTACCTGGAGTTTACCTGGAGAGAGTTCCGGGGGTCAACGCCCCCGCGGCCCGGTCTGTGACCAGGCCTCCTGGTGGATCAGAGCCTGATCAACCAGGCTGTTACTGCTGGCTGCACGCAAACCAACGTACGAGCCACAGCCCGGCTGGTCAGGAACCGACATTAGGTGCTTGTCCAGTGCCAGCTTGAAGACTGCCAGGGGTCTGTTGGTAATCCCCCTTATGTATGCTGGGAGGCAGTTGAACAGTCTCGGGCCCCTGACACTTATTGTATGGTCTCTTAACGTGCTAGTGACACCCCTGGTACAGGAATATTTTCTACGCAAAGTGACCCGGTTATGAGTTGTTTTACATTCCTCTCAAAGTGACCGTATTACTTTGAGAGGAATGAAAAACAACGTCGATCAAAGTCGTCTATTCAGCGAGAAGAGGAGTCGAACTCGCAAACTCAGATCGGTGATAAGAAGGCAAGTGACTGCCGACAACTTAAGGGAAATGTACCTTAATGCATTCACTTATCACACCTTTATTGAAAATATTTCGGCTCTTGGACCTTGATCGCTTGAAATAAATGTATTTGAAATGATCAAGGTCCAAAGAGCGAAACTTTTTCAGTAAAGGTGTTCAAAGTGAATGCAATAACGTACATTTCCCACAAGTCGGTAAGTACAGAAAAGTGTCATCAAAACATTTATAGTATATAATACCGACAAATTGAAAAGTTAGACACATGCACAACACCTGGGTGAGTGTATTTTGAAGACGCTTTGCTAATCAGTCACTCTGTCACCTCAGTACAGAGTTAATTAACTGGAGACAATAGAAGATGAGGCAATCAGTCTCTCAATCCAGACGTAGGTGTTCACTACCTTAGTTTCGACGAAGGTGTTCACTACCTTAGCTTCGACGAAGGTGTTCACTACCTTAGCTTCGACGAAGGTGTTCACTACCTTAGCTTCGACGAAGGTGTTCACTACCTTAGCTTCGACGAAGGTATTCAGTAACCTAGCTTCAACGAAGGTGTTCACTACCTTAGCTTCGACGAAGGTGTTCACCACCTTAGCTTCGATGAAGGTATTCACTAACCTAGCTTCGACGAAGGTGTTCACTACCTTAGCTTCGACGAAGGTGTTCACTACCTTAGCTTCGACTAAGGTGTTCACTACCTTAGCTTCGACGAAGGTGTTCACTACCTTAGCTTCGACGAAGGTGTTCACTACCTTAGCTTCGACGAAGGTGTTCACTACCTTAGCTTCGACGAAGGTGTTCACTACCTTAGCTTCGACGAAGGTGTTCACTACCTTAGCTTCGACGAAGGTGTTCACTACCTTAGCTTCGACGAAGATGTTCACTACCTTAGCTTCGACGAAGGTGTTCACTACCTTAGCTTCGATGAAGGTATTCACTAACCTAGCTTCGACGAAGGTGTTCACTACCTTAGCTTCGACGAAGGTGTTCACTACCTTAGCTTCGACGAAGGTGTTCACTACCTTAGCTTCGATGAAGGTATTCACTAACCTAGCTTCGACGAAGGTGTTCACTACCTTAGCTTCGACGAAGGTGTTCACTACCTTAGCTTCGACGAAGGTGTTCACTACCTTAGCTTCGACGAAGGTGTTCACTACCTTAGCTTCGACGAAGGTGTTCACTATCTTAGCTTCGACGAAGGTTAAGTTATGAGAGGTGCTGAGAGGGTCCTGCCAGCTGCTCTGAGTCTAACAACGCCGCTACATCTTTACAAGACAGTTTTTTTCCTATCTCATTATTTGGTAAATGAAATGAAACGTAGAATTATTTATTAACACAGACGATAGATGGACCATCCCTTACACTAATTCCTGCTATTTATATAATTGAATAGCAGAACAAAATCTTTCGCAGGAAACCAAGTCACCTCAGAATTTTCCACTAATAAATTTTGCTAGTGCAGCTGTTTAAGCAAGACATTGGCAAGAGAAAAGCACTGCAATTTTCCCCACTAAAAAAACATAAAATGGATATGTTTTGATGCAGTGGGAGTGACCAGCGTATAATGACAGCGACACAAAGGCATTTCCCGTGGTGAGTAGTGTTTAGATCGTCACACTTCATTAACGTTTACGTTAGACGAGCGAAATAGATCGTCACAGTTGACTAACATTGTCTTATCAACGTTAGTTACGCTAAAAATATCGTCACAGTTTATTTGTATTGTCTTATCAACGTTAGCTACGGTAAAAACATCATCACAGTTCACTAGTATCATCTTATCAACGTTAGTTACTCTAAAAATATCGTCACAGTTCACTAATATTGTCTTACCAACGTTAGTTACGCTAAAAATATCGTCACAGTTCACTAATATTGTCTTACCAACGTTAGTTACGCTTAAACCATCGTAACAGTTCACTAATATTGTCTTACCAACGTTAGTTACGCTTAAACCATCGTAACAGTTCACTAATATTGACTTATGAACGTTAGTTACGCTAAAAAATCCTCATAATTCACTAATATTGTCTTATCAACGTTAGCTACCGTAAAAAGATCCTCACAGCTCACTAGCGCTGTCTCTACGTTAGACACACTGTGAAGATCGCCACTAACGTTGTCTTGTCTACGCTGAAAATAGTCATGGCAACCCACCACTTGATAATTAATTTTTTAAGCGTCATTGCACGTGGATGAGAGGAAATACGTTGATGTTGCATGAAATGAAGCGTTGCTGACATGTTGAAAAACAAAGACAAGTTACAGAACGAGCTTTCACTGGGCAACATTTGGCTTTGTGCAGAGTTTTATCCAATAATAAAGAGGATATGTACGTCATAATTGTAGCATCTGTATTCATCCCGTTCTTAGTATATCGTAAGGTTTTTGACGTTTTGCCAGGCAGACAGTCCTACCCAGAATACAACAAATGGCAGACATAACATATCTTAGCACACGACGCATGCCAGGTATTCCTGATATTGTTTCGTTTTTCCCGTCCTCATTTTCTGGGTGATTAGCAAAAATTAATAGTATGCACCTTGAACTGTGCAGATTGGGTTCAGTGTTGAACACATATACGGTCACAATCCTTGGGAAGGGAAATGAACGAGACTTGTAAACTAGACAGAAGAGCACTAAAGGAAATGTGAAAAAGACTAAACAGTTGCGATAGTAGATATCAGAGCCAGGGAGGCAATGTATGTGCGTTGTCAATAGTATTAGATTGTTTGGAATAGGTGCAGGAGGAAGTGTTAGGGAGGCTTATGTACAGGAGGGATTGTTGGAGAGGTTAATGTGTTGGAAGTGTTGGAGAGGCTCATATATTGGCGAGAGTGTGGGTAGAAGTACGAGGTACACTGAGAGGGTAGGATTTACGAGAAAGCTACTCCCACGACCTTAACTTTATGAGACGTTGTCGACGAGAGCTGTGACGTGTGTTGGTAGCGACGGGGATGATGTGTGACGTGTGGAGGTGGCGACGGGATGACGTGTGGAGGTGTGACGTGAGGTGGTGATGTGGTAGGGGAAGAGACCGAGAGGAAGGTGCTGCTGCTGCTGGTAGGGGCTCGAGGATGGAAGACCTACTTACTGTCTGGGTGAAGGTGCAAGTCGTTGATGGAGGCCTGGGTGTCGTCACGACCCACGCCTTCACCTGCCACAACCTGCTGTTATGGTGAGCGCCACGTAATATACTGACGTGGTGAAACAGCCACATTGTGATGCAGCCACATAGGAACATAGGATATTGTGAAATAATACAACGAAGCTCTCTCTCTCTCTCTCTCTCTCTCTCTCTCTCTCTCTCTCTCTCTCTCTCTCTCTCTCTCTCTCTCTCTCTCTCTCTCTCTCTCTCTCTCTCTCCGTACTTTTATTATTTACTCTAAGAAAGTTACAGAATCACTTCACTAAAATCAACATCTGGTTCTTGAGTGACGGCACTATAGCAGACACAATAGAGTTTTTGCTGCTGGATATCAATACTATTAGAGAGCATTGAGACCGTCCAGACCAAACCCTAAACCTCCTCCAAATGTGGAGAAGTATTTTCTAGCCAACATATCATTGATATAGTGCCAGCTACCTTCCCAGGCGAACATTTATTAGTCCCGTCGACAGTACGGTACCTCCTCGTTGCTCGTTCTAAATCTAACGAAATTTATAAAATAATTGGGAGAAATCACCGACATTAAGAAGGAAGAAGAATAGTTAAATATGTTGATGCCCGCAACGCCATCTAGCGTCCTAATAAATGCCTATCCATCCATTAGCAATACGACGATCATCCTAAATTCATGCTAGAAAAGTTATCCTCTCTCTGGATAACTCACTGTGGGACTGAACAACACTTGCTATCAGACGTGGTAAACTGAACGTATGTATGGCCTCCCATTTTATTAACCTTCGTTTTCCTCTGCAACATCCAGTGAGCAGGTGTAGTCAAGTTCTCTCAGTTCACGACGATAGCTCAATGGGATGCACTACCCCATGTTGTGCACCCTCGTTAATAATAATAATAAATATAATAATAATAATAAAAATAATAATAATAATAATAATAATAATAATAATAATAATAATAATAATAATAATAATAATAATCTCTATAAGTATATGTATAACGTATACATACCTAGCTGACATCAGTGACAGTATATACTAAGCCCCTGGTTATGTTGAGCATTTCAGGCAAATTAAGTCAATTTTGTCCCCAGGAAGCCTGCTCTGTCTTCAACTGAAGAAGCCTATTGTGCAGGCGAAATGTTTCAGAATAAAGATACCTAACTGTTGCACATGTATCTTGCTTAATAAACGCTTAGTAAGTTTATCTGTCACATTCCATCACGCAGGATGGGGTTCACACAAGGTGTTGAAATGTGTCGGTCTGAGCTGGAGGACTTCGGTAGGTCAATGAGAACATCGCTAAGTATTCCAGTAAGGGTTCATGAACTACGGGAGCTTCAGAGATTTCGTTCCAGCAGAGCTGGAGTTACTATCACCTGGGAATTGCCTTCTCAGGTTAACTCTGAAGTCGCTGAGATTTTTTTCTACCGCATTAAAGGTACTTTGACCTGTTCTTCACTTAGTGTTCCCACTACATGAGAATAAGATTCAACTTCAGCACTCATGTTATCACATATCTTGACTCATACTGATCCAACTGTATCACTAATGGTGAGGAATCCATTAATGAATCTTATGTTCTTATGAGTTTTTACACTATCACATTTCCCAGTTTTCCCATCCATGTTTATGAATTTGCGAATAGATCGCTTGATACTCTTCAATATTCCATCGTTTCTTCCTCGTCTGACGCCTTGATTCATTTTTTTTAGATCCATCTGACGTGCTGACAGACTGGTGAGAGGTGAATCTCAGTCACTTTAAAGGAAATTTTTAGATTTTTTTTTATTATAATTAAAAATTATTCAAGAAAATTTTGATCAACCATCTACCTATAAATGGACACACTCGTAAAAGCACATCCACTGAAGGGCACATAAAACAAGTGAGCAGGGTGCACAAGGACATCAATCCTGCCCTGCCCCTTAACATACCCAAACGAAACATTCTTTCTCTCTCTTTACGATACCTTAACTTTTTAGAGATAGGTTAATTTTGATTAATTTGCTAGGTTAATTTTGATTAATTTGCCAGAAAGTAACGTGCATAGAGAATTTGGTTAAAGCTCTGTTAGTAAGGAAAAGCAACTGCAATTTTTGAAGCACTTCAAGACTTTTACTAAACAAATATTTGTCTCAGAAAGACAGTCTGAAGCACGGTCCGTGCGTCGAACGTGATTTACACAGCCATGGGTCCCTGCCAAGAGCGAAGAATCGGATCGTTGTAAACTCGTGTATCTGATAAATTCCCCTGCAATATGTCTAGCCCTGGTTGAAAGCCATGAATCATGGCTGGCGACAAATAATGACATACTTAAGGACGATTTATATGTTTATTGCGTTGGAGCCTCTAAAGACGGAAGCTCTCGTGGTTTTATAGGTTGTTAAGTGACGTACTATCGGCCTGAAGAGGGTGGTCATGTGTGCAGTCTTGTCTCTATTCCTGCAACGTGCGAATCTCTCTCGGAAGCAGCAAAACGTCAGATATTTTATGACATTGAAAGTGGTCCCTTTAGGTGTTTCTGTGTGTAGGGTCAATGAGAGGTCATGGGAGACAGAGGTCAGCAGAATCAGAGGTCAAGTGAGCCAGAGATGGTAACTCCTTCGTATAGTAACTCCAGTTCTGCCATAGTTGAGCCTATGAACCTGCCATAGTTGAGCCTATGAACCTACCATAGCTTCTAAAGATGTGAACCCATAGTGCAATACTTGGCCATACTCATCTGATATGAATTATTAGGAATCTGGTAATATTTTAATCTACAAAAAGCTGTACCAACAGCTAATTTGATTTAAATTTACAGTTTATGGGTCAGTTCTGTTATATATATATATATATATATATATATATATATATATATATATATATATATATATATATATATATATATATATATATATATATATATATATATATGCAATAAGATCACAGTAAACAGGTGATTTCAGAATACGCAAAACAACCACTCTGAAAGAATAGAGAAATTCTAAGCGCTTTCGTGACTACTCACATTATCAAGGAACTATGAAAGTAAAGCATCCAAGGAAGCTATATAAGGGGTCTGGCCAGCACCTCACTATCAGATCCCACAACGGTTAAACACCTGACGCGCGCCGACCCAACTTGGATAGGTCCTTTGCACAACTCACCCACAAACTATTCTACCCAAGAAAGTTTAAAAATTATTATTTGTCCAGTGTATTATTAAATTCTTCCCAAATTCTATTAATTATAAATGGATCTAATTTATATAAACCAAAGGAAATATTCATATTATTGTCAAAACTGCTTTTTATGAAACAAGATTCAATTATATTCCTGTCGACCATGGACTTGCTTGATACTACTTTCTCAACTTTTTGAAAATCAATTGGATGGTTAAAATCTCTTACATGAATAAATAGAACATTGGAATCTTGTCCAGTTCTAATGTTATATTTATGTTGTTTTAATCTTAGTTCGAGATTTTTACCAATTTGACCGTAATAAACTTTATCGCAAATTTTACAAGGAATCTTATAGACACATCCATCAGCATTTTGGGGGGAATTCTTTATCAAAAGTTTTTTACTGTATCAAGATTTTTGAATACAACTTTAATATTAAAAGTCTTAAGAAGAGACGGCATATCAACCAAGTTTTCATGGTAAGGGAGAACCAACATATTTTTAGTTAAGTAAGGCTGGTTGTCCCTTTTTGGATTGTAAAAAGTATTTCTAGCAACTTTAAAAGATTTATCAATTACATTTCTTGGGTATTTTAAATCATTACCTATTTCATAAATTTTGGATATTTCCTCATCTATGAACTCAGGACTACAAATTAGTAAAGCTCTCAAAAACATTGATGAGAAAACAGACAGTTTGACTCTATCTTGATGCGAGGAATAATAGTGGATATAGGAACAGTTATTTGTAGGTTTTCTGTAAATTTTAAATTTGAATTCATTATTACCCTTAATAATTAAAACATCTAGAAAAGGCAATGAATTATTTTCTTCAAACTCAACAGTAAAGTTTATAGAATGGGCTAAGCTATTTAATTTTCCAAGGAAATGGTGTATATCTACATTTTTGGGCATAAGACACAAAATATCATCAACATATCTGAACCATTTAGCTCTATTAGGGAGGATTGTGTTAAGCAACCTTGTTTCAAAAAATTCCATGTATAGGTTACTAAGAACAGGTGAAAGAGGATTTCCCATTGCCATACCAAACTTCTGAGTGTAAAACTTATCATTAAATACAAATTTTGCATCAACAATGCAAAGTTTAATAAGTTTAATGATAGTAGGAACTGGGAATGGTAAATCATAGTTAACGAGTTCTTCAGATAAGAAACTTAATAAATCATCAACAGGAACTTTCGTAAACAAAGAAGTAACATCAAAACTAACCATGTTAAAATCATTTAAGTCAGTCAAGGAGCTTAATTTATCAACCAAGTCTATGTTGTTTTTAACATTAAAGTTAGAAATTTTGCCAACAATAGGGCTCAAAATATCAACAAACCATTTGGATAATTTATATGAAACTGACCCTATGGAGCTAATAATTGGTCTGACTGGATTCCCTGGTTTGTGTGTTTTTATTAGCCCATACATGTAAGGTAAAGATGGATTAGTGGAAGTAAATTGTTTGACTAATTCATCTTTGCCTTTCAATATGTTTTTGAAGAATAATTCTCATAAAATCATCAAAAGGACGATCTCTCATGTCAAGGAGTCTATTGAGTGATTTTATGAGAATTATTCTTCAGAAACACATTGAAATAACTAAAATACAGGAGAAGGAAGCATTCAAAATATTGAGAAACAAAAAATACTCTTTTAATCAGGCCATTCCATCAGAATGGAAACACAGTATGTTGGATCATTGCTATAATAAACTCAGAAGAATTTGTAATGAACTCAAGAGCAAACTACAAAGAAAATTAGACATTTTAATTGAAAATAGTGATTGGACAAAGCATGCTAATAACAATTTTGTAATTAACTTATCAGATGAAATTTTAGACAAACATACAACTGCTGCTCTAGGTTTTGGCCTAAGTTTTGCAACTTCAAAAAAAACTTAATAATGTTGAAATTGCAAAAGCCTTTTGTAACTTTGAAAAATTTTCTGATTTATCCTCTGATGAAATTAATATTAGTAAAGGAATGGTATATAGCTCTATGTTAAAACCAAACATTCCCAATTGCCCTCAAAGATTCTTTAAGTCTTATGATACACTTAATAACAATAAAAATTTGCGCCTTACTAAAGCAGACAAAATAAATGCAATAGCAATTATGAAAGAAAATGATTACCAAGAAAAAATGAATAATCTCTTAGATGATACTGAAACCTATTCTAAACTTAGGAAAAATCCCCTAGAAACCGTTAACAGCAATTTCAATAAAACAATAAAACTTCTACTGAAAGGCAAAGATGAATTAGTCAAACAATTTACTTCCACTAATCCATCTTTGCCTTACATGTATGGACTAATAAAAACACACAAACCAGGGAATCCAGTCAGACCAATTATTAGCTCCATAGGGTCAGTTTCATATAAATTATCCAAATGGCTTGTTGATATTTTGAGCCCTATTGTTGGCAAAATTTCTAACTTTAATGTTAAAAACAACATAGACTTGGTTGATAAATTAAGCTCCTTGACTGACTTAAATGATTTTAACATGGTTAGTTTTGATGTTACTTCTTTGTTTACGAAAGTTCCTGTTGATGATTTATTAAGTTTCTTATCTGAAGAACTCGTTAACTATGATTTACCATTCCCAGTTCCTACTATCATTAAACTTATTAAACTTTGCATTGTTGATGCAAAATTTGTATTTAATGATAAGTTTTACACTCAGAAGTTTGGTATGGCAATGGGAAATCCTCTTTCACCTGTTCTTAGTAACCTATACATGGAATTTTTTGAAACAAGGTTACTTAACACAATCCCTCCCTAATAGAGCTAAATGGTTCAGATATGTTGATGATATTTTGTGTCTTATGCCCAAAAATGTAGATATACACCATTTCCTTGGAAAATTAAATAGCTTAGCCCATTCTATAAACTTTACTGTTGAGTTTGAAGAAAATAATTCATTGCCTTTTCTAGATGTTTTAATTATTAAGGGTAATAATGAATTCAAATTTAAAATTTACAGAAAACCTACAAATAACTGTTCCTATGTCCACTATTATTCCTCGCATCAAGATAGAGTCAAACTGTCTGTTTTCTCATCAATGTTTTTGAGAGCTTTACTAATTTGTAGTCCTGAGTTCATAGATGAGGAAATATCCAAAATTTATGAAATAGGTAATGATTTAAAATACCCAAGAAATGTAATTGATAAATCTTTTAAAGTTGCTAGAAATACTTTTTACAATCCAAAAAGGGACAACCAGCCTTATTCAACTAAAAATATGTTGGTTCTCCCTTACCATGAAAACTTGATTGATATGCCTTCTCTTCTTAAGACTTTTAATATTAAAGTTGTATTCAAAAATCTTGATACAGTAAAAAAACTTTTGATAAAGAATTCCCCCCAAAATGCTGATGGATGTGTCTATAAGATTCCTTATAAAATTTGAGATAAAGTTTATTACGGTCAAACTGGTAAAAATCTCGAACTAAGATTAAAACAACATAAATATAGCATTAGAACTGGACAAGATTCCAATGTTCTATTTATTCATGTAAGAGATTTTAACCATCCAATTGATTTTCAAAAAGTTGAGAAAGTAGTATCAAGCAAGTCCATGGTCGCCAGGAATATAATTGAATCTTGTTTCATAAAAAGCAGTTTTGACAATAATATGAATATTTCCTTTGGTTTATATAAATTAGATCCATTTATAATTAATAGAATTTGGGAAGAATTTAATAATACACTGGACAAATAATAATTTTTAAATTTTCTTGGGTAGAATAGTTTGTGGGTGAGTTGTGCAAAGGACCTATCCAAGTTGGGTCGGCGCGCGTCAGGTGTTTAACCGTTGTGGGATCTGATAGTGAGGTGTTGGCCAGACCCCTTATATAGCTTCCTTGGATGCTTTACTTTCATAGTTCCTTGATAATGTGAGTAGTCACGAAAGCGCTTGGAATTTCTCTATTCTTTCAGAATGGTTGTTTTGCATATATATATATATATATATATATATATATATATATATATATATATATATATATATATATAACAGCTAAAATCTCTCCTCAGTACCTGACTGAAGTTTCCAGCTCAGACTGACGGATTCCATAACCTCAGACTTATTTCTCCAGGCCAAGGAATTAACGGCCTTATTATCTCCATCTCCACGACCTCTGCTGTCACCTCTGGTTTTTGAGTGAAACAGCCTGCTGAGCGGACGAAACGTTTCGTCCATAAAAAACACCAAACTGCTGCACACGTGTTCTATTTATCTACATATCAGTATCTTGTGTGATGGCACATGACAAGGAAACATAGCTAGCTTTTGTTCCCACTGTGTCATATGATATGGAACAGTGTAGCATGAGTTCCCACTATGTAACTATCATATAGAACGGTGTAGCAGTACACTCCATGTGTTCCCCATTTTCAGCATACTACAGGTCTTCTCAGCATGCTGCAGGTGTTCCCACCTAGAGCATACAGCAGATGTTCCCACCTACAGCATACAGCATGTGGTTACAAAGGATGCACGTCGAATACTGCACTCGACCTACGATATATTGATGTTTTGTATCTCTGGTGTCGAGTACCTTCTCGGTTGGTCCAGTTAACAGATATTACAACTGTTGCAAGGATCAGAGGAGCAACAACACCCCTCACAACAACACTCACCACAACACTCACTACAACACTCACAGCACGCACTACAGCACCACAGCACTAAGCATAGCACCACACCACTCACCACAACACTAACTACAGCACCACAACACTCAGCACCACAACACTGACCACAACACTCACTACAGCACCACAACACTAACCACAGCACAGCAACACTCACCACAACAGTCACTACAGCACCACAACACTCAGCACAACACTCTCTACAGCACCACAACACTAACCACAGCACCACAACACTTACCACAGCACCACAACACTCACCACAGCACCACAACACTCAGCACCACAACACTAACCACAGCACCACAACACTTACCACAGCACCACAACACTCACCACAGCACCACAACACTAATCACAGCACCACAACACTCGCCACAGCACCACAACACTCGCTACAGCACCACAACACTCGCCCCAACTCCACAACACTAACCACCGAACCATAACACTCGTCACAGCACCAGAACACTCACCACAGCAGCACAACAATCGCCACAGCACCACAACATTAACCACAGCACCAGAGCACTCACCACAGCACCACAACACTCGCCCTAGCACCACAACACTAACCACAGCACCACAACACTCGCCACAGCACCACAACACTCGCCACAGCACCACAGCACTCAACACAGTACCACAACGCTCACCACAGCACCACAACGCTCACCACAGCACCACAACACTAACCACAGCACCACAACACTAACCACAGCACCGTACCACTCACCAAAGCACCACAACACTCTTCACAGCACCACAACACTAACCACAGCACCACAACACTCACCACAGCGCGACAACACCACTGCAGCACCACAATGCTCAACATAGCACCACAACACTAACCCCAGCACCACAAAACTAACCCCAACACCACAACGCTAACCACAGCACCACAACACTAACCACAGCACCACAACACTAACCACAGCAAAAAAAAAACACTCACCACAGCACCACAACACAGCCACAGCACCACAACACTAACCACAGCACCACAACACTAACCACAGCACCACAACACTAACCACAGCAAAAAAACACTCACCACAGCACCACAACACAACCACAGCACCACAACACTAACCACAGCACCACAACACTAACCACAGCACCAAAACACTCACCACAACACAACGCACCACAGCACCACAACACTCACCACAACACAACACACACCACAGCACCACAACACTCACCGCAACACAACACACACCACAGCACCACAACACTCACCGCAACACAACACACACCACAGCGCTACTACAGCACCAAACTAACAAGACCTTGCCTACGAGGAGACACAGATCATACAACCTCAGAACTTTAGTTAGCTAAACACACCGCCTCTACCACATTGTCTTACATAAAACGACAATATTTCAGTTCGTTATGCCGTTCAAGAACACGTACAAGACATCGAGGAAATGAGAAATTCACAAAATAATCCGGAACTTACAACGAACGATCATTTGGCGTTGTCGAAGTGGGAGTGGAGTCAAACTACCACGATACTGCTGTTAGTGGTCAGATTCTCATGCAGTAACCCAGTAATCAGTACCCAACGTGCCCAGGACTCGGGCATGAACACGGCGCTACGTTGGCGATTGAATAGCGTAATTAAGTGTGAACGGATATAATATTTCTAGGCGCTCTCATCGGCGATGATAATGCTTGCAACATTAATAGCATCATTTCCGTGTTTAGTGGGGGGTAATGAGGGCAGGTGGGGGTGGTAGTACACGTACTGTACACCCTTCCCTCCCCCCACCCACACACACATCTGGTAATTATCGTGTCCGATAACTCACTCTGCTGCTCCCAGTCCTTGGTCTTGTCTGCTGCTGCTCAAGATTTTGGTCTTGTCTGATGTTGCAGGCTTTGGTCTCGTCTGCTGCTCACTCAGTAACACGTTTCGAATTGTCCGCCTTACCCAAATGGGTTGTCGCAGACATTGCAGAATAAAAGACTCGCTGGAGAACAAGCTTTAACCGGGGCAACGTTTCGCTCTGGAGAACGATGTTTCACCCCCACTAAAACTTTCGTCATGAGTTTGCGTGTAAAAAGAAAAATACCCGGTTCTTCCAGAGGGTATGTTAGTTGCCTGGTTCACTCTGAATTTCCAGAATTTCTAAAGTCTGGAAACTACCCACCTAGAGTCAACCTACCTGGAGTCAACCTACCTGGAGTCAACCTGCCTGGAGTCTACCTACCTGGAGTCAACCTACCTGGAGTCAACCTACCTGGAGTCAACGTACCTGGAGTCTACCTACCTGGAGTCAACGTACTTGGAGTCCACCTACCTGGAGTCAACGTACCTGGAGTCTACCTACATGGAGTCAACCTACCTGGAGTCAACCTACCTGGAGTCTACCTACCTGGAGTCTACCTACCTGGAGTCAACGTACCTGGAGTCTACCTACCTGGAGTCAACGCACCTGGAGTCTACCTACATGGAGTCAACCTACCTAGAGTCAATCTACCAGGAGTCAACCTATGTGTGTGATGAATGGTTTGGAAAACCAACAAGTTGAAGATTGAGACACTTATGGGAATCTTTATTCAGGAAACGTTTCGCCACACAGTGGCTTCATCAGTCCAATACAAAGCAGAAGGTGTAAGGAGAGGAGGAGTATGAGGTAATCAGTCCCTCAGCCTGGAGTCAACCTACCTGGAGTCAACGTACCTGGAGTCTACCTACCTGGAGTCAACCTACCTGGAGTCAACCTACCTGGAGTCAACCTGCCTGGAGTCAATCTACCAGGAGTCAACCTACCTGGAGTCAACGTACCTGGAGTTTACCTGCCTGGAGTCAACCTACCTGGAATCTACCCACCTGGAGTCAACGTACCTGGAGTCTACCTACCTGGAGTCAACGTACCTGGAGTCTACCTACCTGGAGTCAACGTACCTGGAGTCTATCTACCTGGAGTCAACGTACCTGGAGTCTACCTACCTGGAGTCAACGTACCTGGAGTCTACCTACCTGGAGTCAACGTACCTGGTGTCAACCTACCTGGAGTCTACCTACCTCGATTCAACTTACCTGGCGTCAACCTACCTGAAGTCTACCTATCAAGGTTTTCGTTAATAACTAGAGAACAACTGATCCGATTGGCTTCAAATTTTCATTGTAGATTTCCAGTAACGTGTGCTGCTTTTTTCTACGTCTGTTAAGATAGAAGCGGCTGGGCTTGTGGAATACGGGGATGCAGCGTCTGAAACACACCAGATTGAAATACTTTATCAGATTAGTTAAACTGAAGGGACAAGAGCCCCTTATACCTGCTGTCTCTGTTCACCTAGCAGTAAGTAGGTACCTGGGTGTTAGTCACTTTACACATGCTTTCCCTGTTCACCTAGCAGTAAGTAGGTACCTAGGTGTTAGTCACTTTACACCTGCTTTCCCTGTTCACCTAGCAGTAAGTAGGTACCTGGGAGTAAGTTGATTGCTGTGACAGACTTCCTGGCAGGTGGTATTAAAGAAATGGTAAATAGCAGTAAACACAACACAGATAACAGTTAACTAGATGACTGTATAATAGATGACATTATAATAGATGATAGTATACCATATGACAGTATACTAGATGACAGTATACTAGATGACAGTATACAAGATGACTATAATTGACAGTATACTCAAGCCAGATGATAGTACACACAAGGCAGATGGTAATATACAGAAGACAGGTGGTAATATACAGAAGGCAGATGGTAATATACAGAAGGCAGGTGGTAATACACAGACGGCAGGTGGTAATATACAGAAGGCAGGTGGTAATACACAGACGGCAGGTGGTAATATACAGAAGTCAGGTGGTAATACACAGACGGCAGGTGGTAATATACAGAAGTCAGGTGATAATATACAGAAGGCAGGTGGTAATATACAGAAGGCAGGTGGTAATATACAGAAGGCAGGTGGTAATATACAGAAGGCAGGTGGTAATATACAGAAGGCAGATGGTAATATACAGAAGTCAGGTGATAATATACAGAAGACAGGTGGTAATATACAGAAGGCAGATGGTAATATACAGAAGGCAGGTGGTAATACACAGACGGCAGGTGGCAATATACAGAAGTCAGGTGGTAATACACAGACGGCAGGTGGTAATATACAGAAGTCAGGTGGTAATACACAGACGGCAGGTGGTAATATACAGAAGTCAGTTGAAAATATACAGAAGGCAGGTGGTAATATACAGAAGGCAGGTGGTAATATACAGAAGGCAGGTGGTAATATACAGAAGGCAGGTGGTAATATACAGAAGGCAGATGGTAATATACAGAAGTCAGGTGATAATATACAGAAGGCAGGTGGTAATATACAGAAGTCAGGTGATAATATACAGAAGGCAGGTGGTAATATACAGAAGGCAGATGGTAATATACAGAAGGCAGGTGGTAATATACAGAAGGCAGGTGGTAATATACAGAAGGCAGATGGTAATATACAGAAGGCAGGTGGTAATATACAGAAGGCAGGTGGTAATATACAGAAGGCAGGTGGTAATATACAGAAGGCAGGTGGTAATATACAGAAGTCAGGTGATAATATACAGAAGGCAGGTGGTAATATACAGAAGTCAGGTGATAATATACAGAAGGCAGGTGGTAATATACAGAAGGCAGGTGGTAATATACAGAAGGCAGGTGGTAATATACAGAAGGCAGATGGTAATATACAGAAGGCAGGTGGTAATATACAGAAGTCAGGTGATAATATACAGAAGGCAGGTGGTAATATACAGAAGGCAGATGGTAATATACAGAAGTCAGGTGATAATATACAGAAGGCAGGTGGTAATATACAGAAGGCAGGTGGTAATATACAGAAGGCAGGTGGTAATATACAGAAGGCAGGTGGTAATATACAGAAGGCAAGTGGTAATATACAGAAGTCAGGTGGTAATATACAGAAGGCAGGTGGTAATATACAGAAGGCAGGTGGTAATATACAGAAGGCAGGTGGTAATATACAGAAGGCAGGTGGTAATATACAGAAGGCAGGTGGTAATATACAGAAGGCAGGTGGTAATATACAGAAGGCAGATGGTAATATACAGAAGTCAGGTGATAATATACAGAAGGCAGGTGGTAATATACAGAAGGCAGGTGGTAATATACAGAAGGCAGGTGGTAATATACAGAAGGCAGGTGGTAATATACAGAAGGCAGGTGGTAATATACAGAAGGCAGGTGGTAATATACAGAAGGCAGGTGGTAATATACAGAAGGCAGGTGATAATATACAGAAGGCAGGTGGTAATATACAGAAGGCAGGTGGTAATATACAGAAGGCAGATGGTAATATACAGAAGTCAGGTGGTAATATACAGAAGTCAGGTGATAATATACAGAAGGCAGGTGGTAATATACAGAAGGCAGGTGGTAATATACAGAAGGCAGGTGGTAATATACAGAAGGCAGGTGGTAATATACAGAAGGAAGGTGGTAATATACAGAAGGCAGGTGGTAATATACAGAAGGCAGGTGATAATATACAGAAGGCAGGTGGTAATATACAGAAGTCAGGTGATAATATACAGAAGGCAGGTGGTAATATACAGAAGGCAGGTGATAATATACAGAAGGCAGGTGGTAACATACAGAAGTCAGGTGATAATATACAGAAGGCAGGTGGTAATATACAGAACTCAGGTGATAATATACAGAAGGCAGGTGGTAATATACAGAAGGCAGGTGGTAATATACAGAAGGCAGGTGGTAATATACAGAAGGCAGGTGGTAATATACAGAAGGCAGGTGGTAATATACAGAAGGCAGGTGGTAATATACAGAAGGCAGGTGATAATATACAGAAGGCAGGTGGTAATATACAGAAGGCAGGTGGTAATATACAGAAGGCAGATGGTAATATACAGAAGTCAGGTGGTAATATACAGAAGTCAGATGATAATATACAGAAGGCAGGTGGTAATATACAGAAGGCAGGTGGTAATATACAGAAGGCAGGTGGTAATATACAGAAGGCAGGTGGTAATATACAGAAGGCAGGTGGTAATATACAGAAGGCAGGTGGTAATATACAGAAGGCAGGTGATAATATACAGAAGGCAGGTGGTAATATACAGAAGTCAGGTGATAATATACAGAAGGCAGGTGGTAATATACAGAAGTCAGGTGATAATATACAGAAGGCAGGTGGTAATATACAGAAGGCAGGTGGTAATATACAGAAGGCAGGTGATAATATACAGAAGGCAGGTGGTAATATACAGAAGTCAGGTGATAATATACAGAAGGCAGGTGGTAATATACAGAAGGCAGGTGGTAATATACAGAAGGCAGGTGGTAATATACAGAAGGCAGGTGGTAATATACAGAAGGCAGATGGTAATATACAGAAGTCAGGTGATAATATACAGAAGGCAGGTGGTAATATACAGAAGTCAGGTGATAATATACAGAAGGCAGGTGGTAATATACAGAAGGCAGGTGGTAATATACAGAAGGCAGGTGGTAATATACAGAAGGCAGGTGATAATATACAGAAGGCAGGTGGTAATATACAGAAGTCAGGTGATAATATACAGAAGGCAGGTGGTAATATACAGAAGGCAGGTGGTAATATACAGAAGGCAGGTGGTAATATACAGAAGGCAGGTGATAATATACAGAAGGCAGGTGGTAATATACAGAAGTCAGGTGATAATATACAGAAGGCAGGTGGTAATATACAGAAGGCAGGTGGTAATATACAGAAGGCAGGTGGTAATATACAGAAGGCAGGTGATAATATACAGAAGTCAGGTGATAATATACAGAAGGCAGGTGGTAATATACAGAAGGCAGGTGGTAATATACAGAAGGCAGGTGGTAATATACAGAAGGCAGGTGATAATATACAGAAGGCAGGTGGTAATATACAGAAGGCAGGTGGTAATATACAGAAGGCAGGTGGTAATATACAGAAGGCAGGTGGTAATATACAGAAGGCAGGTGATAATATACAGAAGGCAGGTGATAATATACAGAAGGCAGGTGGTAATATACAGAAGGCAGGTGGTAATATACAGAAGGCAGATGGTAATATACAGAAGGCAGGTGGTAATATACAGAAGGCAGGTGGTAATATACAGAAGGCAGGTGGTAATATACAGAAGTCAGGTGATAATATACAGAAGGCAGATGGTAATATACAGAAGGCAGGTGGTAATATACAGAAGGCAGGTGATAATATACAGAAGGCAGGTGGTAATATACAGAAGGCAGGTGGTAATATACAGAAGGCAGGTGGTAATATACAGAAGGCAGGTGAAGGCAGGTGGTAATATACAGAAGGCAGGTGGTAATATACAGAAGGCAGGTGGTAATATACAGAAGGCAGATGGTAATATACAGAAGGCAGGTGGTAATATACAGAAGGCAGGTGGTAATATACAGAAGGCAGATGGTAATATACAGAAGGCAGGTGGTAATATACAGAAGGCAGGTGGTAATATACAGAAGGCAGATGGTAATATACAGAAGGCAGGTGGTAATATACAGAAGGCAGGTGGTAATATACAGAAGGCAGATGGTAATATACAGAAGGCAGGTGATAATATACAGAAGGCAGGTGATAATATACAGAAGGCAGGTGGTAATATACAGAAGGCAGGTGGTAATATACAGAAGGCAGGTGGTAATATACAGAAGGCAGGTGATAATATACAGAAGGCAGGTGATAATATACAGAAGGCAGGTGGTAATATACAGAAGGCAGGTGGTAATATACAGAAGGCAGGTGGTAATATACAGAAGGCAGGTGATAATATACAGAAGGCAGGTGGTAATATACAGAAGGCAGGTGATAATATACAGAAGGCAGGTGGTAATATACAGAAGGCAGGTGGTAATATACAGAAGGCAGGTGATAATATACAGAAGGCAGGTGGTAATATACAGAAGGCAGGTGGTAATATACAGAAGGCAGGTGATAATATACAGAAGGCAGGTGGTAATATACAGAAGGCAGGTGGTAATATACAGAAGGCAGGTGGTAATATACAGAAGGCAGGTGATAATATACAGAAGGCAGGTGGTAATATACAGAAGGCAGGTGATAATATACAGAAGGCAGGTGATAATATACAGAAGGCAGGTGGTAATATACAGAAGGCAGGTGGTAATATACAGAAGGCAGGTGGTAATATACAGAAGGCAGGTGATAATATACAGAAGGCAGGTGGTAATATACAGAAGGCAGGTGGTAATATACAGAAGGCAGGTGATAATATACAGAAGGCAGGTGGTAATATACAGAAGGCAGGTGGTAATATACAGAAGGCAGATGGTAATATACAGAAGGCAGGTGATAATATACAGAAGGCAGGTGATAATATACAGAAGGCAGGTGGTAATATACAGAAGGCAGGTGATAATATACAGAAGGCAGGTGGTAATATACAGAAGGCAGGTGGTAATATACAGAAGGCAGGTGATAATATACAGAAGGCAGGTGATAATATACAGAAGGCAGGTGATAATATACAGAAGGCAGGTGATAATATACAGAAGGCAGGTGATAATATACAGAAGGCAGGTGGTAATATACAGAAGGCAGGTGATAATATACAGAAGGCAGGTGGTAATATACAGAAGGCAGGTGATAATATACAGAAGGCAGGTGATAATATACAGAAGGCAGGTGGTAATATACAGATAATATACAGAAGGCAGGTGATAATATACAGAAGGCAGGTGGTAATATACAGAAGGCAGGTGATAATATACAGAAGGCAGGTGGTAATATACAGAAGGCAGGTGATAATATACAGAAGGCAGGTGGTAATATACAGAAGGCAGGTGATAATATACAGAAGGCAGGTGGTAATATACAGAAGGCAGGTGATAATATACAGAAGGCAGGTGGTAATATACAGAAGGCAGGTGATAATATACAGAAGGCAGGTGGTAATATACAGAAGGCAGGTGATAATATACAGAAGGCAGGTGGTAATATACAGAAGGCAGGTGGTAATATACAGAAGGCAGGTGATAATATACAGAAGGCAGGTGGAAGGCAGGTGATAATATACAGAAGGCAGGTGGTAATATACAGAAGGCAGGTGATAATATACAGAAGGCAGGTGGTAATATACAGAAGGCAGGTGGTAATATACAGAAGGCAGGTGATAATATACAGAAGGCAGGTGGTAATATACAGAAGGCAGGTGGTAATATACAGAAGGCAGGTGGTAATATACAGAAGGCAGGTGATAATATACAGAAGGCAGGTGGTAATATACAGAAGGCAGGTGGTAATATACAGAAGGCAGGTGATAATATACAGAAGGCAGGTGGTAATATACAGAAGGCAGGTGGTAATATACAGAAGGCAGGTGATAATATACAGAAGGCAGGTGATAATATACAGAAGGCAGGTGGTAATATACAGAAGGCAGGTGGTAATATACAGAAGGCAGGTGATAATATACAGAAGGCAGGTGGTAATATACAGAAGGCAGGTGGTAATATACAGAAGGCAGGTGGTAATATACAGAAGGCAGGTGATAATATACAGAAGGCAGGTGGTAATATACAGAAGGCAGGTGGTAATATACAGAAGGCAGGTGATAATATACAGAAGGCAGGTGGTAATATACAGAAGGCAGGTGGTAATATACAGAAGGCAGGTGGTAATATACAGGTGATAATATACAGAAGGCAGGTGATAATATACAGAAGGCAGGTGATAATATACAGAAGGCAGGTGATAATATACAGAAGGCAGGTGATAATATACAGAAGGCAGGTGGTAATATACAGAAGGCAGGTGGTAATATACAGAAGGCAGGTGATAATATACAGAAGGCAGGTGATAATATACAGAAGGCAGGTGATAATATACAGAAGGCAGGTGATAATATACAGAAGGCAGGTGATAATATACAGAAGGCAGGTGGTAATATACAGAAGGCAGGTGATAATATACAGAAGGCAGGTGGTAATATACAGAAGGCAGGTGATAATATACAGAAGGCAGGTGATAATATACAGAAGGCAGGTGGTAATATACAGAAGGCAGGTGGTAATATACAGAAGGCAGGTGATAATATACAGAAGGCAGGTGGTAATATACAGAAGGCAGGTGATAATATACAGAAGGCAGGTGGTAATATACAGAAGGCAGGTGATAATATACAGAAGGCAGGTGGTAATATACAGAAGGCAGGTGATAATATACAGAAGGCAGGTGGTAATATACAGAAGGCAGGTGATAATATACAGAAGGCAGGTGGTAATATACAGAAGGCAGGTGATAATATACAGAAGGCAGGTGGTAATATACAGAAGGCAGGTGATAATATACAGAAGGCAGGTGATAATATACAGAAGGCAGGTGGTAATATACAGAAGGCAGGTGATAATATACAGAAGGCAGGTGATAATATACAGAAGGCAGGTGGTAATATACAGAAGGCAGGTGATAATATACAGAAGGCAGGTGGTAATATACAGAAGGCAGGTGATAATATACAGAAGGCAGGTGGTAATATACAGAAGGCAGGTGATAATATACAGAAGGCAGGTGGTAATATACAGAAGGCAGGTGGTAATATACAGAAGGCAGGTGGTAATATACAGAAGTCAGGTGATAATATACAGAAGGCAGGTGGTAATATACAGAAGGCAGGTGGTAATATACAGAAGGCAGGTGGTAATATACAGAAGGCAGGTGGTAATATACAGAAGGCAGGTGGCAATATACAGAAGGCAGGTGGTAATATACAGAAGGCAGGTGGTAATATACAGAAGGCAGGTGGTAATATACAGAAGGCAGGTGGTAATATACAGAAGGCAGGTGATAATATACAGAAGGCAGGTGATAATATACAGAAGGCAGGTGGTAATATACAGAAGGCAGGTGGTAATATACAGAAGGCAGGTGGTAATATACAGAAGGCAGGTGGCAATATACAGAAGGCAGGTGGTAATATACAGAAGGCAGGTGATAATATACAGAAGGCAGGTGATAATATACAGAAGGCAGGTGGTAATATACAGAAGGCAGGTGATAATATACAGAAGGCAGGTGATAATATACAGAAGGCAGGTGATAATATACAGAAGGCAGGTGGTAATATACAGAAGGCAGGTGGTAATATACAGAAGGCAGGTGGTAATATACAGAAGGCAGGTGGTAATATACAGAAGGCAGGTGATAATATACAGAAGGCAGGTGGTAATATACAGAAGGCAGGTGATAATATACAGAAGGCAGGTGGTAATATACAGAAGGCAGGTGGTAATATACAGAAGGCAGGTGATAATATACAGAAGGCAGGTGGTAATATACAGAAGGCAGGTGGTAATATACAGAAGGCAGGTGGTAATATACAGAAGGCAGGTGGTAATATACAGAAGGCAGGTGGTAATATACAGAAGGCAGGTGGCAATATGCACAACGAAGAAGATTACTATTTTTTGTATATATATACCATGAATAATTAACTGAACTGTGTGTGTGTGTGTGCTTGTGTGTGTGTGTGTGTGTGTGTGTGTGTGTGTGTGTGTGTGTGTGTGTGTGTGTGTGTGTGTGTGTGTGTGTGTGTGTGTGTGTGTGTGTGTGTGTGTGTGTGTGTGTGTGTGTGTGTGTGTGTGTGTAGGATATTTATTAATCCGACTTATCTAAAAATTCTACGACTAAAAAGAATTCAATCTATATATTCGCCTTGGCATTTTTTCTAACATTTTCACTATTAACCGCAAATGTATTGCGATTTAAGGACTTGAGTGATCAAGGTCACATCTGCGAAGTACCTTGATATTCCAGCCTTCAAATTTTGATTTTAATCCTAGAAAAATATCACAAATGTCACTACGAAGCAATTTTTTACTGCTGGAAAAAAAAATTCTATCACGTCATGTTTTGGGCCAAAGATTCTGTATCGTCTTATTTCTGTGTACACAACAAGAATTTCCTTTTATTATATATTTGTTGGTGAAAATTTGTAAACGAACGACTGTTGGTGGTATCTTTTATTTTAATAGTTTTAACTGTTTATATTTTACAGCTTAACTGTAAGAGTGTTCTTATGTGTCCAGGTAAGTTCTTTGATGACACTGATGTGTTATACACTGTGTCATACACTGTTGCTGTGTCATACACTGATGATGTGTCTTACGCTGACGCTGTGTCATGCACTGATTGTGTCATACACTGACGTTGTGTTATACACTGACTGTGTCATACACTGATGATGTGTCATACACTGACTGTGTCATACACTGTGTCATACACTGACCTCCAGCAGCTTGTGGAAGGATGATTACTTTCTGCTGAAACCCAGAATAACAACCCAACATAACTGCTGCACCAGCTGTACAAACAACAACCCAACATAACTGCTGCACCAGCTGTACAAACAACAACCCAACATAATTGCTGCACCAGCTGTACAAACAACAATCCAACATAACTGCTGCACCAGCTGTACAAACAACAACCCAACATAACTGCTGCACCAGCTGTACAAACAACAACCCAACATAACTGCTGCACCAGCTGTACAAACAACAACCCAACATAACTGCTGCACCAGCTGTACAAACAACAATCCAACATAACTGCTGCACCAGCTGTACAAACAACAACCCAACAAAACTGCTGCACCAGCTGTACAAACAACAACCCAACAAAACTGTTGCACCAGCTGTACAAACAACAACCCAACATAACTGCTGCACCAGCTGTACAAACAACAACCCAACATAATTGCTGCACCAGCTGTACAAACAACAACCCAACATAACTGCTGCACCAGCTGTACACCATCTACATTCCCTCACTTCATGTTTTTCACAAAATAATCCAACCTTTCAAAAAAAAAAATATCAGACATTCCCACATGTTTTTAAATGGTTACCAAAACAAAAAAATCTAATATTTTTTTTAAAAATATTCGTTTTACGTACAGAATGTAACAGTTTATAACCAGTATTTGATTCTAAAATATTTGATTTTCTGTCATTATAAGCATTTGAAAATTGATAAGAGAACATGCTATCAAAAGATATTACCTGATGATAGAAAGTGATCAAGTCGAAAACTGAATGTTGTTGGTAGTGGGATTAAAACCTGCAGCATGTGCAGTAGTAGCATCGGGGGCGGGGGGGGGGGGGAGCCACGTCGGTAAAAGTCGCATCATCAACAGAATCGGTAATAACAGTAGTATCAGCAGAAGTATTAGTAGCAGTAGTGACGGCGGCTACTTCAACGGAATGACGAGGGCAGCAGAGGTAGCAGCAGCAGAGGTAGCAGCAGCAGAGGTAGCAGCAGCAGAGGTAGCAGCAGCAGAGGTAGCAGCAGCAGAGGTAGCAGCAGCAGAGGTAGCAGCAGCAGAGGTAGTAGCAGTAGAGGTAGTAGCAACAGAGGTAGTAGCAGTAGAGGTAGTAGCAGTAGAGGTAGTAGCAGTAGAGGTAGTAGCAACAGAGGTAGTAGCAGTAGAGGTAGTAGCAGTAGAGGTAGTAGCAACAGAGGTAGTAGCAGTAGAGGTAGTAGCAGTAGAGGTAGTAGCAGTAGAGGTAGTAGCAGTAGAGGTAGTAGCAACAGAGGTAGTAGCAACAGAGGTAACAGCAGCAGAGGTAGCAGCAGCAGAGGTAGCAGCAGCAGAGGTAGCACCAGCAGAGGTAACAGCAACAGAGGTAGCAGCAGCAGAGGTAACAGCAGCAGAGGTAGCAGCAGCAGAGGTAACAGCAGTAGAGGTAGCAGCAGCAGAGGTAGCAGCAGCAGAGGTAGCAGCAGCAGAGGTAGCAGCAACAGAGGTAACAGCAGCAGAGGTAGCAGCAGCAGAGGTAACAGCAGCAGAGGTAGCAACAGCAGAGGTAACAGCAGCAGAGGTAGCAGCAGCAGAGGTAACAGCAGCAGTGGCAACAACACTATTGCTCACTGTTAAAAGCAGCACAATTTTCTCTTAGCTTACTACTAAATAAAAAAAGCAATAACTTCACCAGCCGGACTGTAGGTCCGTTGCGGTTCAGGACACGAAAAAATGTAAGTGTCAGAATTCGATATTTATCCCGTAGCAAATTTCGAAGTCAAGCCAATTACCACATCTAAACCAATTCCAGCGACGCCAAGCGACATTAAACTGGTTATTAGGTAACGTAACCACCGAGGCTGGAATATCCAGGGAAGATTTCAGAGTGGCTTAAGGCGTGTTCAATCCTTCCGAAATGACAAGCTGCGAGAGGTTTGCTCTCAACATTGCCTCGTATATTCAATAGATTCCTTCTAAGTGTATCTTGCGCAAGATATAGTATCGGCGTGTGTGACTCTGAGAGAACCAAATTGTCGAGGAGGAAGATGAGTGGTTCCTGGATGGTTTGTAGGATAATATTGTCTGTACTGATAGTGAATGAAACCTGGCTAAGACACCAGGATGAGTTACTTGTATGTGTGCGTGTGTGTGTATGTGTGTGTGTGTGTGTGTGTGTGTGTGTGTGTGTGCGTGTGTGTGTGTGTGTGTGTGTGTGTGTGTGTGTGTGTGTGTGTGTGTGTGTGTGTGTGTGTGTGTGTGTGTGTGTGTGTGTGTGTGTGTGTGTGTGTGTGTGTGTGTGTGTGTGTGTGTGTGTGTGTGTGGTTTTGTGTGTGTGTGTGTGTGCTCACCTGGTTGTACTCACCTAGTTGAGGTTGCAGGGGCCGAGTCCAAGCTCCTGGCCCCGCCTCTTCACTGGTCGCTACTAGGTCACTCCCCCTGAACCGTAGGCTATATCATACCTCTGCTTAAAGCTATGTATGGATCCTGCCTCCACTAACAGGCTTCCCAAACTGTTCCACTTCCTGACTACTCTGTGGCTGTATGTGTACGTGTGTGTGTGTTTGTGTGTGTGTGTATGTGTGTGTATGTGTGTGTGTATGTGTGTGTTTGTGTGTGTGCTCTCACCTATTTTTACTCTTCTATTTGTAGTTGCTTAAATAGAACCTTAGCTCCTGGCCCTGCCCTCTAAATTGGCAAATACTGGCTCCACTCTCTTTTAGCGTCATGAGCCCTTAAAGCTGTGTGTGGATCCTGCCTCTACCACATCACTGACAATGTCATTCCACTTCCTGACCATTGAGGCTGAAGAAATACTTCCTGGCATCCCTGTGACCCATCTGTGTTTTCGGCTTCTGTCTGTGCCCTTATGTACTCATTTCCCGCCTCTTGAGCAAACTACAGACGAGCAGCAAGTCATACAGGTTTCAGCAAGTTATGGGTATCTGGCCTTCCTCCTACTCAACTTTCCCCTTTTGAGATGAATTACTGCTGTCGCCTGAGTATCAGGTGCATATATCCCACCCATGGGCACCTGGTTACAGGTGCTGCCGCATCCACCCTGCTGGCTGTGGAAGACATTTCAACGGGTTTCCCACTTCTTTTCCGCCATTATGTTTTTATAATTACCGAGATTCCTGTAGGGACCTCGACTCTCCTTTAGGAGAATCTTTTGACAGTCATTATTTAATGAAATTTTTAAATGAGCTTGTTATGGTAGTATTTATTTGTGTTGGCAATTTTCTACATGTTATCAGTGCTGGTTTATTAATTTTACCGTTGTTTTTACTGTACATGTGTTATATACAAATGTTTATTGCTAAGAGTACTGGATAACATACATAGTTGACTCAAAGTACTCAGTAAATATGACAACTCTCACCTATGGAATTTGTGCATGGGGCTCAACAACAATAAACCATCTCAGACCATTAATTACCCAACAAAAGGCTGCAGTCAGAATGATAACAAATTCCCACTACAGACAGCACACTCCACCAATATTCAAAACTCTAAACCTACTCACCATTCAAAACATCCATACTTATTACTGCACCTACTACATACATAGAACACTTAACTCTGACATAAACCCTCCCCTCAAACATCTTACCAACCTCAACAGAACACATGACCATAACACAAGACACAGATCACTCTTTGATGTTCCTCGTGTCCATCTCACGCTATGCAAAAACTCAATGCACATAAAAGGCCCTAAAATCTGGAATTCATTACCTGTGAATATAAAAGAAACACTGTCTGTTTATAAATTCAAGTCCCTTCTCAAAAATCACTTACTCACCCACAACTAAATAAATACTGAATAATTGTATCTCACAGATTGTATCTCATATATGTATCTCATTATTGTATCTCATAAATTTCAACCTGTGACCCAATCAAACTTTGTTACTATTTAACTTCATTACCTAACAGAATACTCCATTCTACTGATTACACAGCAACACAGTAAATGACCATATGACCTGTCTTTGTAATACTCATTTGTACTAAATTGTTATCTGTTTTACAATAATTTTTGTACCACTGAATATATCATTGCTTAGTTAATCTTAAGTTAATTTTAAGCCTGCCCATAATGCTCTGCATACAAGGGGCTTTGGCATGCTGCACTTTAAAAATTGTATTCCTTGTACTTCTCTGTATCATGTTCAAATAAATAAATAAATAAATAAATAAATAAATATTACCATGGAGAGCCTATTCCCTGTCTACCCTGTCAATGCCTTTGAGTATTTTTTACATATTTATCATATCTACCCCGGCCCTTCTGTCTTCTAATGCGTCAAGTTTAGTTTCTTAAGTCTCTCCTTGTTGCTCATACTCCTTAGTTCTGGGACTAGTCTTATTGCAAATCCAGTTTCCAGTTTCTTTACATGCTTTTCAGGTGTCTGAGCTCCCTGTTGCTACTGGATACATGAAGTTTGGTCTCAGAATATGATATTTAGAGTCTTTGATAACATTTTGTTGCGATTACTGATATTTAATCACAGATTTTCCAAGTATGCATTTGCTGTAGATGTTATTAAGTTGATGTGCACCTCAAGGAATGTGCTCGGCACTATGCTCACCCTAAGGTCCTCCTTCGGTGAGGTTTTCAGCATTTGTCTACCGAAACTATTTTCAGTTTCTAGTGTTTTTTGCTTTCCCAAGTTTTCACAATCTTGCATTCGCTGAAACTGAATTCTAAAAGCCACTTAACAATCCAATTTTACACTCTCTTCAGCTATATATGTAGGCTTTTCACGGCGGCCGAGATGCATCAGCTGCTATTTCTTCCGGCACATCATACACGTACACCAGAAACAGTAGTGGCCCAAATACCGATCCTTGTGGAACCTTACTTTTTAGACTTGCCCATTCTGATGCCTATTCCCGGATAATCAATCTTTGTATCCTTTCTTCTAAGTATTCTTTAATCATTGTAGTGCCATCCATGCTATTCCTAGATGCAGCAGAGAGTTTGCATAAATGGGGAGAAATCAGAGTGGGGAAGTGTCACGAGCGGTGTTCCACAGGGGTCAGTGTTGGGCCCCCTGCTGTTCACAATCTACATAAACGACATAGATGAGGGCATAAAGAGCGACATCGGCAAGTTTGCCGATGACACCAAAATAGGCCGTCGAATTCATTCTGACGAGGACATTCGAGCACTCCAGGAAGATTTGAATAGACTGATGCAGTGGTCGGAGAAGTGGCAGATGCAGTTTAATATAGACAAATGCAAAGTTCTAAATGTTGGACAGAACAATAACCATGCCACATATAAACTAAATAATGTAGATCTTAATATTACGGATTGCGAAAAAGATTTAGGAGTTCTGGTTAGCAGTAATCTGAAACCAAGACAACAGTGCATAAGTGTTCGCAATAAAGCTAATAGAATCCTTGGCTTCATATCAAGAAGCATAAATAATAGGAGTCCTCAGGTTGTTCTTCAACTCTATACATCCTTGGTTAGGCCTCATTTAGATTATGCTGCACAGTTTTGGTCACCTTATTACAGAATGGATATAAATTCTCTGGAAAATGTACAAAGGAGGATGACAAAGTTGATCCCATGTATCAGAAACCTTCCCTATGAGGATAGACTAAGGGCCCTGAATCTGCACTCTCTAGAAAGACGTAGAATTAGGGGGGATATGATTGAGGTGTATAAATGGAAGACAGGAATAAATAAAGGGGATGTAAATAGTGTGCTGAAAATATCTAGCCTAGACAGGACTCGCAGCAATGGTTTTAAGTTGGAAAAAATCAGATTCAGGAAGGATATAGGAAAGTACTGGTTTGGTAATAGAGTTGTGGATGAGTGGAACAAACTCCCAAGTACCGTTATAGAGGCCAGAACGTTGTGTAGCTTTAAAAATAGGTTGGATAAATACATGAGTGGATGTGGGTGGGTGTGAGTTAGACCTGATAGCTTGTGCTACCAGGTCGGTTGCCGTGTTCCTCCCTTAAGTCAATGTGACCTGACCTGACTAGGTTGGGTGCATTGGCTTAAGCCGGTAGGAGACTTGGACCTGCCTCGCATGGGCCAGTAGGCCTTCTGCAGTGTTCCTTCGTTCTTATGTTCTTATGTTCTTATTCCTCTCTCACGTGCCTTGCTTCTATTGCCTTGTCATAGCACTCAAGTAGATTTGTGAGATGATATACCATCTCTCATACTGTGCTGGTTGTTGTTTATGAAACTGCCAGATACTCCACCATTATTTTTCTGTTTATCTTCCCCTTTACCTTAAATACTGTGTGAATGTCAGCGACACTGGCCTGCCATTTAATGCTACCTGTTTATCCCCTTAAAGGTCGAGACTACATTTGCTGTCTTCCACACCTCTGGTGGCTGCCCTGCATTAATTATCGCGTAGATTTTAGCTAGTGGTTCACACAGTGCATCTGCTCCCTCCTTCAAAACTCTTGGTAGGAGACTGTCCAGTCTCGATGCCTTCATAGTATCTATCTCGCTGGGTAGTTTCGTTGAACATCTCTTCTCCTACAGTGTGTATCGTGTTCAGCACTTGCCAGTGCATCCTTCTCTGTGCTTCTCCTGTGTTGTCTTTATTTCCTCTGAGATCTTAGAAAGCTTGTCCAGCTCCAGATAGATTAACTGGTCATCACTCATTAACTCTTATCCATCCTCTTTCAGTTATATTACATGGGTCTTAACTGCCACGTTATATTACCTGGCTCTTAACTGTCACATTGCATTACTTGGTTCTTAACTGTCACGTTATATTACCTGGAGCTGAAGGTGGTGTCTTCTTCCTGGCGTGACTGTATATCATCTGCGGTTCAGATTTAGCTTTTAGTGTTATGTCATTCTCAAATTATCGCTCTGACTCTCTTCTTACCTGTCCATTTTCTATTTTGGCTCTTCTGTTTGCCTCCCTGTTTTCGTCTTCCTGTATAATCATCGTGATGCAATGTTGAAGGAGGGTTGGAGCAGCATCACTGTGTTGAGGGAGGGTTGGAGCAGCATCACTGTGTTGAGGGAGGGTTGGAGCAGCATCACTGTGTTGAGGGAGGGTTGGAGCAGCATCACGGGGCTGAAGGAGAGTTGAAGCAGCATCACTGTGTTGAGGGAGGGTTGGAGCAGCATCACTGTGTTGAGGGAGGGTTGGAGCAGCATCACTGTGTTGAGGGAGGGTTGGAGCAGCATCACGGGGCTGAAGGAGAGTTGAAGCAGCATCACTGTGTTGAGGGAGGGTTGGAGCAGCATCACGGGGCTGAGGGAGGGTTGGAGCAGCATCACGGGGCTGAAGGAGAGTTGAAGCAGCATCACTGTGTTGAGGGAGGGTTGGAGCAGCATCACTGTGTTGAGGGAGGGTTGGAGCAGCATCACTGTGTTGAGGGAGGGTTGGAGCAGCATCACTGTGTTGAGGGAGGGTTGGAGCAGCATCACTGTGTTGAGGGAGGGTTGGAGCAGCATCACTGTGTTGAGGGAGGGTTGGAGCAGCATCACTGTGTTGAGGGAGGGTTGGAGCAGCATCACGGGGCTGAAGGAGAGTTGAAGCAGCATCACTGTGTTGAGGGAGGGTTGGAGCAGCATCACGGGGCTGAAGGAGAGTTGAAGCAGCATCACTGTGTTGAGGGAGGGTTGGAGCAGCATCACTGTGTTGAGGGAGGGTTGGAGCAGCATCACGGGGCTGAAGGAGAGTTGAAGCAGCATCACTGTGTTGAGGGAGGGTTGGAGCAGCATCACTGTGTTGAGGGAGGGTTGGAGCAGCATCACTGTGTTGAGGGAGGGTTGGAGCAGCATCACTGTGTTGAGGGAGGGTTGGAGCAGCATCACTGTGTTGAGGGAGGGTTGGAGCAGCATCACGGGGCTGAAGGAGAGTTGAAGCAGCATCACTGTGTTGAGGGAGGGTTGGAGCAGCATCACTGTGTTGAGGGAGGGTTGGAGCAGCATCACTGTGTTGAGGGAGGGTTGGAGCAGCATCACTGTGTTGAGGGAGGGTTGGAGCAGCATCACGGGGCTGAAGGAGAGTTGAAGCAGCATCACTGTGTTGAGGGAGGGTTGGAGCAGCATCACGGGGCTGAGGGAGGGTTGGAGCAGCATCACGGGGCTGAAGGAGAGTTGAAGCAGCATCACTGTGTTGAGGGAGGGTTGGAGCAGCATCACTGTGTTGAGGGAGGGTTGGAGCAGCATCACTGTGTTGAGGGAGGGTTGGAGCAGCATCACTGTGTTGAGGGAGGGTTGGAGCAGCATCACTGTGTTGAGGGAGGGTTGGAGCAGCATCACGGGGCTGAGGGAGGGTTGGAGCAGCATCACGGGGCTGAAGGAGAGTTGAAGCAGCATCACTGTGTTGAGGGAGGGTTGGAGCAGCATCACGGGGCTGAGGGAGGGTTGGAGCAGCATCACGGGGCTGAAGGAGAGTTGAAGCAGCATCACGGGGCTGAGGGAGGGTTGGAGCAGCATCACGGGGCTGAAGGAGGGTTGGAGCAGCATCACGGGGCTGAAGGAGGGTTGGAGCAGCATCACGGGGCTGAAGGAGAGTTGAAGCAGCATCACGGGGCTGAGGGAGGGTTGGAGCAGCATCACGGGGCTGAGGGAGGGTTGGAGCAGCATCACGGGGCTGAGGGAGGGTTGGAGCAGCATCACGGGGCTGAAGGAGGGTTGGAGCAGCATCACGGGGCTGAAGGAGGGTTGGAGCAGCATCACGGGGCTGAAGGAGGGTTGGAGCAGCATCACGGGGCTGAAGGAGGGTTGGAGCAGCATCACGGGGCTGAAGGAGGGTTGGAGCAGCATCACGGGGCTGAAGGAGGGTTGGAGCAGCATCACGGGGCTGAAGGAGGGTTGGAGCAGCATCACGGGGCTGAAGGAGGGTTGGAGCAGCATCACGGGGCTGAAGGAGAGTTGAAGCAGCATCACGGGGCTGAGGGAGGGTAGGAGCAGCATCACGGGGCTGAAGGAGGGTTGGAGCAGCATCACGGGGCTGAAGGAGGGTTGGAGCAGCATCACGGGGCTGAAGGAGGGTTGGAGCAGCATCACGGGGCTGAAGGAGGGTTGGAGCAGCATCACGGGGCTGAAGGAGGGTTGGAGCAGCATCACGGGGCTGAAGGAGAGTTGAAGCAGCATCACGGGGCTGAGGGAGGGTAGGAGCAGCATCACGGGGCTGAAGGAGAGTTGAAGCAGCATCACGGGGCTGAGGGAGGGTAGGAGCAGCATCACGGGGCTGAAGGAGGGTTGGAGCAGCATCACGGGGCTGAAGGAGAGTTGAAGCAGCATCACGGGGCTGAGGGAGGGTAGGAGCAGCATCACGGGGCTGAAGGAGGGTTGGAGCAGCATCACGGGGCTGAAGGAGAGTTGAAGCAGCATCACGGGGCTGAAGGAGAGTTGAAGCAGCATCACGGGACTGAGGGAGGGTAGGAGCAGCATCACGGGGCTGAGGGAGGGTTGGAGCAGCATCACGGGACTGAGGGAGGGTTGGAGCAGCATCACGGGGCTGAAGGAGAGTTGAAGCAGCATCACGGGACTGAGGGAGGGTTGGAGCAGCATCACGGGGCTGAGGGAGGGTTGGAGCAGCATCACGGGGCTGAGGGAGGGTTGGAGCAGCATCACGGGGCTGAGGGAGGATTGGAGCAGCATCACGGGGCTGAGGGAGGGTTGGAGCAGCATCACGGGGCTGAAGGAGAGTTGAAGCAGCATCACGGGGCTGAGGGAGGGTAGGAGCAGCATCACGGGGCTGAAGGAGAGTTGAAGCAGCATCACGGGGCTGAGGGAGGGTTGGAGCAGCATCACGGGGCTGAGGGAGGGTTGGAGCAGCATCACGGGGCTGAGGGAGGGTTGGAGCAGCATCACGGGGCTGAGGGAGGGTAGGAGCAGCATCACGGGGCTGAAGGAGGGTAGGAGCAGCATCACGGGGCTGAAGGAGGGTTGGAGCAGCATCACGGGGCTGAAGGAGAGTTGAAGCAGCATCACGGGGCTGAAGGAGAGTTGAAGCAGCATCACGGGACTGAGGGAGGGTTGGAGCAGCATCACGGGGCTGAAGGAGAGTTGAAGCAGCATCACGGGGCTGAAGGAGAGTTGAAGCAGCATCACGGGACTGAGGGAGGGTAGGAGCAGCATCACGGGGCTGAAGGAGGGTTGGAGCAGCATCACGGGGCTGAAGGAGAGTTGAAGCAGCATCACGGGGCTGAGGGAGGGTAGGAGCAGCATCACGGGGCTGAAGGAGAGTTGAAGCAGCATCACGGGACTGAGGGAGGGTAGGAGCAGCATCACGGGGCTGAAGGAGGGTTGGAGCAGCATCACGGGACTGAGGGAGGGTTGGAGCAGCATCACGGGGCTGAAGGAGAGTTGAAGCAGCATCACGGGACTGAGGGAGGGTTGGAGCAGCATCACGGGGCTGAAGGAGAGTTGAAGCAGCATCACGGGGCTGAGGGAGGGTAGGAGCAGCATCACGGGGCTGAAGGAGAGTTGAAGCAGCATCACGGGACTGAGGGAGGGTAGGAGCAGCATCACGGGGCTGAAGGAGGGTTGGAGCAGCATCACGGGGCTGAAGGAGAGTTGAAGCAGCATCACGGGACTGAGGGAGGGTAGGAGCAGCATCACGGGGCTGAAGGAGGGTTGGAGCAGCATCACGGGGCTGAAGGAGAGTTGAAGCAGCATCACGGGGCTGAAGGAGGGTTGGAGCAGCATCACGGGGCTGAAGGAGGGTTGGAGCAGCATCACGGGGCTGAAGGAGAGTTGAAGCAGCATCACGGGGCTGAAGGAGAGTTGAAGCAGCATCACGGGGCTGAGGGAGGGTAGGAGCAGCATCACGGGGCTGAAGGAGGGTTGGAGCAGCATCACGGGGCTGAAGGAGAGTTGAAGCAGCATCACGGGGCTGAGGGAGGGTAGGAGCAGCATCACGGGGCTGAAGGAGAGTTGAAGCAGCATCACGGGACTGAGGGAGGGTTGGAGCAGCATCACGGGGCTGAAGGAGAGTTGAAGCAGCATCACGGGGCTGAGGGAGGGTAGGAGCAGCATCACGGGGCTGAAGGAGGGTTGGAGCAGCATCACGGGGCTGAGGGAGGGTAGGAGCAGCATCACGGGACTGAGGGAGGGTTGGAGCAGCATCACGGGGCTGAAGGAGAGTTGAAGCAGCATCACGGGGCTGAGGGAGGGTAGGAGCAGCATCACGGGGCTGAAGGAGAGTTGAAGCAGCATCACGGGACTGAGGGAGGGTTGGAGCAGCATCACGGGGCTGAAGGAGAGTTGAAGCAGCATCACGGGGCTGAGGGAGGGTAGGAGCAGCATCACGGGGCTGAAGGAGGGTTGGAGCAGCATCACGGGGCTGAGGGAGGGTAGGAGCAGCATCACGGGACTGAGGGAGGGTTGGAGCAGCATCACGGGGCTGAAGGAGAGTTGAAGCAGCATCACGGGGCTGAGGGAGGGTTGGAGCAGCATCACGGGGCTGAGGGAGGGTTGGAGCAGCATCACGGGGCTGAGGGAGGGTTGGAGCAGCATCACGGGGCTGAAGGAGAGTTGAAGCAGCATCACGGGGCTGAGGGAGGGTTGGAGCAGCATCACGGGGCTGAAGGAGAGTTGAAGCAGCATCACGGGGCTGAGGGAGGGTTGGAGCAGCATCACGGGGCTGAGGGAGGGTTGGAGCAGCATCACGGGGCTGAGGGAGGGTTGGAGCAGCATCACGGGGCTGAGGGAGGGTTGGAGCAGCATCACGGGGCTGAGGGAGGGTTGGAGCAGCATCACGGGGCTGAGGGAGGGTTGGAGCAGCATCACGGGGCTGAGGGAGGGTTGGAGCAGCATCACGGGACTGAGGGAGGGTTGGAGCAGCATCACGGGGCTGAAGGAGAGTTGAAGCAGCATCACGGGGCTGAGGGAGGGTTGGAGCAGCATCACGGGGCTGAGGGAGGGTAGGAGCAGCATCACGGGGCTGAGGGAGGGTTGGAGCAGCATCACGGGGCTGAAGGAGAGTTGAAGCAGCATCACGGGGCTGAGGGAGGGTTGGAGCAGCATCACGGGGCTGAAGGAGGGTTGGAGCAGCATCACGGGGCTGAAGGAGGGTTGAAGCAGCATCACGGGACTGAGGGAGGGTTGGAGCAGCATCACGGGGCTGAAGGAGAGTTGAAGCAGCATCACGGGACTGAGGGAGGGTTGGAGCAGCATCACGGGGCTGAAGGAGAGTTGAAGCAGCATCACGGGGCTGAGGGAGGGTAGGAGCAGCATCACGGGGCTGAAGGAGGGTTGGAGCAGCATCACGGGGCTGAAGGAGGGTTGAAGCAGCATCACGGGGCTGAAGGAGAGTTGAAGCAGCATCACGGGGCTGAGGGAGGGTTGAAGCAGCATCACGGGGCTGAGGGACGGTTGGAGCAGCATCACGGGGCTGAGGGAGGGTTGGAGCAGCATCACGGGGCTGAAGGAGAGTTGAAGCAGCATCACGGGGCTGAGGGAGGGTTGAAGCAGCATCACGGGGCTGAAGGAGAGTTGAAGCAGCATCACGGGACTGAGGGAGGGTTGGAGCAGCATCACGGGGCTGAAGGAGAGTTGAAGCAGCATCACGGGGCTGAGGGAGGGTTGAAGCAGCATCACGGGGCTGAGGGAAGGTTGGAGCAGCATCACGGGGCTGAGGGAGGGTTGGAGCAGCATCACGGGGCTGAAGGAGAGTTGAAGCAGCATCACGGGGCTGAGGGAGGGTTGAAGCAGCATCACGGGGCTGAAGGAGAGTTGAAGCAGCATCACGGGACTGAGGGAGGGTTGGAGCAGCATCACGGGGCTGAAGGAGAGTTGAAGCAGCATCACGGGGCTGAGGGAGGGTTGAAGCAGCATCACGGGGCTGAGGGAAGGTTGGAGCAGCATCACGGGGCTGAGGGAGGGTTGGAGCAGCATCACGGGGCTGAGGGAGAGTTGAAGCAGCATCACGGGGCTGAGGGAGGGTTGGAGCAGCATCACGGGGCTGAGGGAGGATTGGGGCAGCAACACGGGGCTGAGGGAGGGTTGGAGCAGCATCACGGGGCTGAGGGAGGGTAGGAGCAGCATCACGGGGCTGAGGGAGGGTTGGAGCAGCATCACGGGGCTGAGGGAGGGTTGGAGCAGCATCACGGGGCTGAGGGAGGGTTGGAGCAGCATCACGGGGCTGAGGGAGGGTTGGAGCAGCATCACGGGGCTGAGGGAGGGTTGGAGCAGCATCACGGGGCTGAGGGAGGGTTGGAGCAGCATCACGGGGCTGAGGGAGGGTAGGAGCAGCATCACGGGGCTGAAGGAGGGTTGGAGCAGCATCACGGGGCTGAGGGAGGATGAATTTTAAAATGATTGTTAGCATCGTTAGAGGCTCCTTTAAACCCCTGATGGCTGGGGGCGGTCCACCCAGGCGGTCCACCTGGGCGGTCTGACCGCCACGGCTGGACCAGCAACCACTGATTTTGCCGCTACACATACACACACACACACACACACACACACACACATTTCTTCAGTCATAGAGTAGTCAGGTCGTGGAATAGCCTAGAGAGTAACGTAGTGGAGGCGGGAGCCATACATAGTTTTAAGGCGAGGTATGAAGCTCATGGAGCAGGGAGAGAGAGGACCTAGTAGCAATCAGCGAAGAGGCGGGGCCAGGAGCTATGAATCGACCCCTGCAACCACAAATAAGTGAGTACAAATAGGTGAGTACACACACACATACACACACACGCGCGCCACCAACATTTGCTTCACCGTGTACCAGTGTACCTCGGCTCACTATCGAAGTGCTCGGATTCAGTTTCCGGGCGGGGGAAGAGGGGGATTTTTTTCTAACATTGCTCCTTTTGACCCATCAGTAAATAGGCACCAGGTTGTTAGCCGACTTATATCAGTTGACTAAAGGAGAAAATGAACCATTGAACCAGAATGGAAATCAACCAGACTGGCCCAAGCTATTAAAGAAAAGGAAGCAAGAAAGAAGAAAATAAAAAAACAGTGAAGTTTAAGAAAATTCAGAACGCAGGTCAAAAGGAAAGAAAATGATGAGGAGGAGGAGAAGCCAACGGTCAGGTCACTAGAGTTCTGAAGATCAGAGAATCTAACAATGTACTGAGAAAGGCAAGCATCTACAGAAGGAAAGTCAAGACTAAGATTCATGTTAGGAAAGATGTGTATAAGAACTGATTTAATAAGACGGCGTCTGTGAAGGCTAGAAGGATGGATAGTGTTAGCAGAGGAACATTTAATAAGATGGTTGTGATCTCTGGCGTCTCTTGGTCTCGGCAGAATGAAGAGATTTGTTGCGCTCTTTTTCAGAAAAAGAGAGTCCAGTTTCACTAAAGCATTGAAAAAGAACAGAGCAGCAGGAAATGGAGTAGCCACTGGAAGCATCAGTGACAGAAGAAGAAAAAGGAAGGGAATTAATCTGACGAACAGTAAGTTTGATATCTATAGAACGGAAGTTGTAAAGATTTTGGAGCCTTGAAATGTAGGGAAGACAAAGAACAAGTCTCACAGGAAAGGTGTGTTTGGAAGAAAAGAAATTCCGTTTAACACGAGAGTGCGTAGAGTTTATGAAATCGAGAGGATAGCTACGGCGAGAGAACGAGCTGATAAGAGCGGACATTTCCAAGTCGAGAAATTGAGGATCACAGATAAAAACAAACACTTTTCTTGACAGGAGAGACTTTTTTTTTTTAATTTTTATTACTCGTATATGGAATACCTCAAGGAGGGGAGCAGTGGCGAAGGAAAGAGGAGAAAGAGGGGATCAAGGGAAGGAAGAAGAGAGCAGGTGGAGGAGGGGAACAGGAAAAGGAGGAGAGCTGGGGGAGTTGGAGAAGGGTAGCCTTCTTGTACTAAAGTCTTAGTTCCTGAAGCAATTTTGGTGCCCTATAGAAGCCTAAATGCCCGAAGCAATACTTAGTTTCTTGAAGCCTTCATTCTTGAAGAAGCCTCAGTTTGCTGATGACTCCTTAATTCATAAAGACTTGTCAGTTTCTGTTAAAGCTTCAGTTTCTGGATAAGCCTTAGTTAACAAAGATGCTTAAATTCTTGCAGAAGACGCAGGTCCATGAAGATCTTTCAACCGTGGCTTGGCGCAGTGCTCCTGCTATCATCCCTCAACTCTGTATTACTCCCAGATCTCGGTCGTAAATAAAAAAAAGAGCAAGCATCGCAGTCATCAGCGGTGAGTAACGAAGGGCAGATCTCCATAAGGATGATTGATCCCCGCAGGTACTTCAGCCTGACGAGGTGATTAGGTCTTGGGGCCTTCGTCAGCAAGCGCTCCGGGAGGAGGTACGACCTACCCGCAGGACGCTGAAGGGGCGCCGTAGGAAGAAACAATCACCACCGATATGTACCTGCCATAACGTTCAGATTTCATTTCAGATAAGACGACTAGATTGTGGCTTCCCTGCAGACTACGATGTCGATGAGGTGGCGAAGTAGCGGTAGGGGGCGGTGAAGGAGGCGTAGCCAGACATGCTGAATATGTTAGGGAATATTTATAGACTGAGAGGAAAAGCAGGGATGGAGAACGAGAGGAGAAGAAGAAGAAGAAGAGAAGATTGGAAGACAAAGAGATGAATGTGTCTTGAATATTTGGGTTATTGTTCATCCTTCCGTATTTACAAGATTAATATTATTATTATTATTTTTATTATTTTTATTATTATTATTATTATTATTATTATTATTATTATTGTTATTATTATTATTATTATTATTATTATTATTATTATTATTATTATTATTATTATTATTATTATTATTATTGTGTATTACTGTATTATTATCACTTCTGGTCCAGTTGCTGTTGTTGTATTTCAACTACTGTTTGGTCTACTTATTATATTTTTCAGGATATAACGATATCCTTGAGATAAGTTAACTAAATTTGCCCATCTCCATGTAGGTGGTGCGCCTAGAATGCTGCAGGCACTTCATCCCTGGATCGCAATACTGAGTATCTGGAATAGGGAGGTGGTCGCTTTGGGGTCCTTGGTTTTCATAATGAATATATCTGCCAACTCTTTAAGGAATCTGAGAGGTCACTTGTCCCATGCTCCGAGAGTCTCAGACTTCTGGGACGAAGTTACAGCTTGGTGGCTGCCCGCTGTATTTGTTGGACATAAGCACATAAGAAAGAAGGAACACTGCAGCAGGTCTACTGACCCATGAGAAGCAGTTCAATATCGCCCCCCCCCCCCCGGATTAGCCCAATGGCCCACCTAGTCAGGTTACTTCCACTTAAGGAAGGAGCACGGCATCAGACCAAGTAGCACAAGCTAGTCAGGTCCAACTCACACCCACCCACACTCACTCATGTATTTATCTAACCTATTTGTTGATCTTTTGTTTCTCCCAGAAGCTGGCGGCACCACCCATTTAAGTTTCAGAGTATTGTGGGTGACAGCCAGTGTAGACTCATAGGTGTAGTCGCATGCTCTCTCTCTGTCTCTCTCTCTCTCTCTCTCTCTCTCTCTCTCTCTCTCTCTCTCCGTATATATATATATATATATATATATATATATATATATATATATATATATATATATTCAACAAACCGGCCGGATCCCACCAAGGCAGGGAGGCCCAAAAAGAAAAACGAAAGTTTATCTTTTTAATTTAGTAATTTATACGGGAGAAGGGGTTACTAGCCCCTTGCTCCCGGCATTTTAGTCGCCTCTTACAACACGCATGGCTTACGGAGGAAGAATTCTGTTCCACTTCCCCATGGAGATATATATATATATATATATATATATATATATATATATATATATATATATATATGTATATATATATATATATATGTATATATATATACACACACACACACGCACTATGAGAATTCATATGTACGACACGAGGAGCAAGACGTACTGTCTGATGAGTGATATCTCATATGAAGAATAAGTGAAGTTGAAGTTGGAGAATGAGTTAGGGTGAGGGGCGGAGGTTGGATGAGAGGAGAGATAGAGGCTTGGAAGGGATGCATGAAGGCAGAAGCTATGATAGGAGGAGATATATTGCTACAGTGGTCACTTACCTGAGCTCTGGAGGATAAATCAGTCACAATGACCTCTCCATTAAATTATATAAAAATTAATATTTGTATTAATTTGTTTGGCAAGACAGTCCTTGCCGAGTAACAAGTTGGCAAGTACTGGTTAGGTACAACACGCCTCAGGTATGTTGCACGACCACAAACAGCAGAGTACCGTGCACAGTACTCTGTTTGATAGCGTATCACTTAAATACGTTCTCGTCACTGTTTCTATGCATTTGACTCATTACCCAGGTTACATGTGCTCTACCACCAATGTTATTTAACAGGATATCACGAGGCATTTTACATTCTCACAATGCCTCTAGTCTAGTCCTAGCTAATATATTTCTGAAGGTGTGCGCCATCCTTCGACAGTCCCAGACTATGTGAATGGGACGAGCTCTGGAAGTCGAAATTCTTGACACTACACATTCTGTACGTTGAAGAATGATATTGGGTCAAATCTATGCTTCCATCATTTATGTTCCTCTCTTAGTGTGCTAAATCTAGTATACTAGTGGAAGAGAATTTCTTGGAGCACTTACAAATGGGGGAATTTATGACCCTGAGAATATCATCGGAATACTGTCATAATCTTTACCCAGACCAGCATCCACAGAATATTATAAACACTTCCCCTGGGAGGATCATCTTCTGAAGAATGTTTAACAGCATGTCTAGGAAGGAGTCAGGCGATCTGCTTGTGAGAATTCATACTAAGGGTTTGCTGTTAGCTGTTATACATTCATAATAGCATATAAATTTGGCCTGCAACGAATCAGTGCGAAGGAACACAACTGACAATGAGGTTAACAATTTTAAGAGAAGCTTTGCAACAACGTGCTGCCCAGCATGAAGCTCTTAATATATGAATCCCATGAGAGCGAGAAACGTCAAAGAGTCACCACGCATCCCTGGATGAAGGCAACCAAATAGTGTTGGACTCTGCATGTGACCACTCTAGCCACCCTCTGTCTGTTACATAGAGCAGCTGAAAACGGTTGTGTCTGCACTCTCAGGAGTGGAGAGTGGCGAGACTCAGTCTAATAAACTTTTCATCTAATTTATAGCAGTTTACAATAACGAAACTGAAACAATACACAAATAACCTTACGTGCAAGTTATCTGTGTAACGGCTGTACGCCGACGACAGATGGTTGTATATAGATACATCATATATTCTTTCATTTATACAAATTTACATCTAGTTGAGCTTCATCAATACTTTCCTGTTGATGATGATGCTGTCACATTGTAGCGACGCTTGACTACAGAATACACCCACGAATACCAATAATGGAAACTTTCCAACATATTCGTGTTGTCTCCTTTACATCTCCCGTCTCTTGCTCTGTATTTTATATTTCTTCGATCCTTCTTTACAAGCAAGACTTCTTGTCAACTCTTTTAAAAAGACTCTTTATATACTTTACAATAACAAAAATTTACGATCTCTGTTGAATATACATCTTTTATTTTCTGTGTTCAGAACATCCTTAAACCTTTCATCATCAAATCTTATACTCTGTTATCAGAACCTTCTTTAGCTCTCATCTTTACAGTGACACCTTATACTCTGCTATGAGAACAACCTTCAACCTCTCTTCTATTAACAGACACCTTATACTCTGTTATAAGAACAACCTTCAACCTCTCTTCTATAAGAACATCCTGGGATCCCACATCATGCTGAAGAATTTCAGTGTCTCCTTAGGTTGATTATATACATTAATAGCAACTTTGCCATGTCGTAGTCCCTCAGCACACGCAGCCACACCCGGCGCTGATCCATCTTCATTTTCCTGATGTATCGAGAAGGGGGAAATTAAGTAGGAGGAGAAGGTGGAAGAGAAGGTGAAAGAGAGGAAGAAGGTGGAGCAAGTGTATCACGAGCACAAGTACTTCCAAAGGGTTTGCGGTACCGTCAGTACCGTCAGTACCGTCAGTACCGTCAGTAGTGACAGTAACGTCAATGCCGTCAGTGATATGAACCAGCTTATAGCAAGTGGTTAGGCTTTTCCGCCTTCGTAATGCTTTTAGAACAACAACAACTACTACTACTACTTCTTCTTCTTTTATTATTATTATTATTATTATTATTATTATTATTATTATTATTATTATTATTATTATTATAATAATTATTATTATTATTATTATTATTATTATTATTATTATTATTATTATTATTATTATTATTATTATTATTGTATTATCATTATTATTATTATTATTATTATTATTATTATTATTATTATTATTATTATTATTATTATTATTATTATTATTATTATTATTATTATTATTATTACTATTATTATATTATTATTATTATTATTATTATTATTATTATTATTATTATATTATTATTATTATTATTATTATTATTATTATTATTATTATTATTATTATTATTATTACTATTATTATATTATTATTATTATTATTATTATTATTATTATTATTATTATTATTATTATTATTATTATTATTATTATTATTATTATTATTATTATTATTATTATTATTATTATTATTATTATTATTATTATTTTATTATTATTATTATTATTATTATTATTATTATTATTATTATTATTACTATTATTATATTATTATTATTATTATTATTATTATTACTATTATATTATTATTATTATTATTATTATTATTATTATTATTATTATTATTATTATTATTATTATTATTATTATTATTTTATTATTATTATTATTATTATTATTATTATTATTATTATTATTATTATTATTATTACCACTACTACTGCCACTGCAAGCTGAATTGTTTACAATCCTAATGGCGCTAAAGCTAACTTATGACACTGAACTTGACTCTATCATCATTACTGATTCTATGTCATCATTGGAGACTCTTAACTCATATAATGACTCTAACAACATGCTCATTGAAGAAGCCAGGTATAAATACTAAAAAATCCGGCAAGAAGGAATTAATTCACTATTGCTATGGATCCCATCACACATTGTCTTACTCCTTCATGATAAAGTTGATATGTTAGCCAAGAGGAGTACCCTGGTGTATAGCATTAGGAATAATATTAGGAGAGAAGTAAATAATGAAAATGAGTGTTATAGGAATGCAGTTAAAAGTCTGAGTAGATCTATAACCCACTATGATAACATGAATAAGTGTGTTTAAGGATCAACTTGCAATGTGAATAGACTGAGGTTGTAATGGCCAGACTTAGGCTTGGTTACAAGTATTTCTGGCAGTTTGATGATCAAACTAAATGCAAGTTATGTGGTCCTGAACACTATGTGCTTAATTGTCCACTTATAAAAACCTATGTGACATGTCAAGGTATCTTATTAATGAAAATAGGATACCACATATACTAAGCAAATGTCCTAAATTTGCTTGTAACAGATAACTGAACTGTAGATATAAATCCAGATGTATCCCTGTTAACCCCTTTTGGGGCCTAGTTCCTAGGCCTTTTGTGTATCCTTATGTTCCTGCACTACCGTCCACAGGATGGATATGAGGTGCACAATAAACTAGATACTTCGGTGGTAAAATCTCTAATCCACTAATACTGCTACTACTACTACTGCTGCTACTGTTATTGCTAATACTGCTACTACTACTACTGCTGCTACTGTTATTGCTAATACTGCTACTACTACTATTGTTGCTGCTACTACTACCACAACGACTACTACTTCTACAACTACTGCTGCTACTACTACTGCTACTACTACTACTACTACTACTACTATTACTTCTACTACCACTCCCTTTACTACTAGTAGTATACTCAATACTCATACAAAAATATCTGGTAAGGTGGTAACCGGCCCGAGGCAGGGGATGGTCTGATGATCTGGTTGTTCTTAGAAGCAAGGAAGCCTCACCCAGGCCATCCTTCCTCCCTCCCTCTGACACGTCAGACTGACCCAGCACTGAGTTAGCCAGGATTCTGCACACATCCTGACAAGCAGTAACCAGCTGTGCGTAAGGTTGACTAAGATGTCAGGTATGAAAGTCATTTTATATAACACACGTCCAATGAAAGACGACTGATGATGAACAGGCAGCTGAATCTTCTCAGCCATTTTCTTGTGATGAAGGTGAAGAAGGAAGAGTAGTAGTAGGGGGAGGAGGAGTGGGAGAAGGTAGAGGGGAAAAACATCAACGACAGAGTCATCAGTGACAGAGTCATAAGTGATAGTCATCAGTGACTCAGATGATATGTTTGAAGAACAGATACTGTTGGCCTTAATTCAAGAAATTAAAAGCAAGGGGGAAGCAAGGAGAGTGGTAAAGTAGTGGCAGAGAAGTGGCAGGATGATGAGTGTCACTGTTGATGAAGAAAGGAACACTGATGAGTGAAAGATGAGGTGAAGAAAGATTGAATGAAGGATGTAAGATGAGGCGAAGGAAGGTTGAATGAGAGGTGAGAGACGTAGTGAAGGAAGATTGAATGAGAGAAGACACAAGAGGAAAGGTTAGGTGAGGTAAGATTCGTCAGGAAACAGGACAAGTGTTTCCTGTCGCGGGTCTTAGTCAGATGATGACCCGCCGTTGGAGCTTTTGGTCGTCTGACCGAGGCCTTCCGCTGGCTGACCGGTCCACCCCTTTAAAAATTATAGTCATAGTTGTAACCATTAAATAACGGATAGGAGAAGCAGGAATAATGCAGTGTGTGTGTACTGTTACCGTAGAGGATGGTAGGGCATCTCTCACTCACACGCATGCACTCACGCATGCACACACACGCATGCATACACACACATGCACACACACGCATGCACTCACACGCATGCATACACACACATGCACACACACGCATGCACACACACGCATGCACTCACACGCATGCATACACACACATGCACACACACGCATGCACACACACGCATGCACTCACACGCATGCATACACACACATGCACACACATGCATGCACTCACACGCATGCACACACATGCGCGCACACACATGCATGCATTCACACGCATGCACACACACACACACACAAACTACACAAAACAGGACAAGTGTCTGTCAACAAGTGCCTTTGGCAACCGGTAACTAACACCGTGAGGTATACCTCTGTATACCACACGCTCAGTATACCAGTAGGTATCCCTCGCAACACCTCTCACTATACACTGGTTCCTCCCGGGTTCATTGCTCTAAGTGCTTCGTAAATTTTAAAACGTCCAAGTTATAAGATTTACACGTTTACATTTACACATTTACACATTTACACATTTACACATTTACACATTTACACATTTCAGACAGGGCTTCAGAAATTTTCCGTCTCTCCTTTGACGCTGGTGACAGCTTCGTGGTGTTGATTTTGTGTCTGGGCCTCGTATTTAAAACCACAATCGACCAGTAATATTGATTCCTGTGCTACGTTGCCCTGTTACACACAGTCTTGTAGCTGTGTATTGATTTGGTCTCAAATCACTTCTCATTTGGTTTATTTCACTTGTTTACCGTCCTGAAACTGAAAAAAATATTTTCTAACATCCATGTAAATCCTTTCTGTTTTAGCTTCCATTTCTGATTCTTTGCCCCTCTGCTTTGCATTTGAAACAGTATATCCAACATGTCAGTTGCTTTGAGTATCTTGTACGTCGTAATCACATCTCTCGTCCTTCTCTCGTGTTTAATTCGCTCCGTCTCTTCTAACTTATTTCCATCAGTTTCTGACTGGTCGTGCTTCAGACCTATGGTCCTCCAGTTTCTGAACATGCTTGATCAGATTTGGGTTACAAGCTCGTTCCAAGCAGTGACAAATCAGGACCAATTATGGGCCTGACTTGTCACTGCAGCATCCTAAACGGTGCTAAGGTCACTGAAGGCAGCTCTCAGATTCACTCATTTGTGTAGGCCGTCGTGTGTGAGGTCCTATGGAAGAATGTTTGCAATTCCTAATTGTTTACATTTCGACTGTTTCGGTGCTTTGCGGACACCTCCTGTTTGCATATTTGGGATAGAGTTGCATATTTCTTATAAAAACTTGTGAAACACCCTCAGATGATAGTGTAACAGGGTAATGGTTAGCAATTCTTATACAAAAACCGTTTTCTTATATATATATATATATAATTTGTCTGGTACAACGCTGAATAATTTTATGTAACAATCGTAGGTTTCAGAAGCTCTGCAAAAAGTAGTAGGTGTCGGGGAAGGTGTTGGAAGCAGGCAGGGGCAGTATTGGGGCGGAGCGGCCAGGTAACCACCATTAACCAGGTGATCCATCTGTGTCTGGACAGGTTAACTAGCGCACTCCCGCCACCTCCAACACCACACCGGCCCTTTGTGCACCTCCATGCTGTAATAACCTCACCATTACATTTATTACCGTGTTATTTGGTGCAGTTTTAATGGTTTATAATCTAGGGCGTCACTGTGGGTCGGGCGTGGAGGCGAGTGATGGCCACCAGATACACGATGGTAATAGTGACTCTCTTGCCTATACGCACCACCTCTTTCAATCAGATTACTAAGGCAACTTATTATAGATCAAATTAAGGTCAATAATCGCTGACAAGGCGACTGAAGGCCCTTGTATAATGACTTGTACTTGTTATTTATTAGCCAGTTAGGTCGAAATGAATTTAATTTACCTCTGCTTTATACTTGAGGCAAGCATGCAGATTATAACAGCCAGGAATGTGAAATAATATATATAATCTGTGCTATAAACAGCGTCGCCTGCATAATAAAGTATCGGGAGTTTGGAAGGATCAGGGCTCATTTAGAGTTATTGTAATATGTAGGATAAAAAAATAATCGATCGTCAGTCATGGACAAAGTTTATCCCGTAATTAGGATGCTATTTTTCAGACATCAAGTACTATATTCAAATTCCTGAGCGACCACGTCACAGCAGTTGTGTGATATATTGTGTAAGTTACTTTCACAGGTCACAACAGCTGCGTGGTATGCTTGGTAAGTTACAGACTAACTGTCCAATGGAGTATCCGCGTTTCTCTACCAAAATTTTAGAGCTGGGACTGAAGAAAATATCCCCAGGTACATCGCAGGGAGGAGTTCGCAGTAATTAATACTTTCCTAAATGTTCTTCCTACTTCACCCAAACATAGCTAAAAACTATATATATACTGACGCATCATGCTCCAGACAACAGGACATAGGAAGAGGAGCATTGTTCTTAATAAAGTTCAAGTTATATGTAATCGTCTAGACCTTATATCTTCCTCTAAAATAAAGATATTGACAAGCAAATGACATGACCCAACTCTTTTCAGGGTGAACACATTAGTTACGTTAAATCTTAATAAGTTATTCATGTATACACAAACACGGTTACATAGATTATCATGCATAGCAGCATATGTGTAGAGAGCCTAGGATAACACCCCAAAAAAAGTCAGTCAAAGTGACTTATTTCCTCTGGGGTCCTTTTAATACCTTATTATTATACTATAAAGGAGATATACTAGGAATAAGGTAAAAAGAGTTATTTATATTTACACGTGTGTTAGCTAAAAAAAATAAAATATCATTCTCCTCCCTTTCTGTAGTTACATTCATCAGGTACCTTTTGGCTCTCTTCTTGAACTGGTTCATGCTATGACTGGCTTTGACATGTGCAGGCAGTCTGTTCCATTCCTTTATTGCTGTGGAATAAAAGGGTGTTTGAAGCCTGGCCACTGACTGTGGGTACTACAAAGTTGTGTTCTCTCCCCCTAGTACTATGATTACTTTAATTCTCGACCTTGACAAAATTGGCAGTAAGATATTCTGGACACTATTTGTGAGCAATTTTATAAACTTGATTAAACTTCAGTTCTTATACTCTGTCTTCAGTATTCTTACATATTTTTTGGTGAAGGTGTACCCTTTAGTAAATTCACCATACCAGAACTAAATAAGAAATGCAAAGATAGGCTAAATGCTCTCAAAGCTTTTGCTGGCTACAACCCCCAACTATGATACGTGAGAATAGTGAGAATGATGGGTATGGCCTATATTAGACCCTGAATTGATTATGCTGCCCCCATGTTAGTATTAGCTAAGGAAAAAATCTATCTGTCCCTTGAAGGTAATGCAAAAGGAAGCCCTCAGAATTATTCTTGGCTATCTTTGGTCTCCATATTACAGAATACGGTCTCCATATTACAGAATGGACATAAATTCGTTAGAAAACATTCAGCGTAGGATGACTAAATTAATACATAGCATTAGAAATCTTCCTTATGAAGAAAGATTGAAGACTCTTAAGTTACATTCACTTGTTAGACGAAGAATGAGGGGAGACCTGATCGAAGTGTATAAGTGGAAGATAGGTATTAATAAAGGGGATATTAACAAGGTCTTGAGGCTCTCTCTCCAAGAGAGAACCCGCAGCAATGGATTTAAATTAGATAAGTTTAGATTTAGAAAGGACATAGGAAAGTATTGGTTTGGAAATAGGGTAGTTGATGAGTGGAACAGTCTACCTAGTTGGGTTATTGAGGCTAGGACTTTGGGTAGTTTCAAATTTAGGTTGGATAAGTACATGAGTGGGAGGGGTTGGATTTGAGTGGGACTTTCACATCGGAGCTTGTTTCTTGGGTGGCATTGAAAATTGGGTTGGTCAAATGTTTGTTAGTGGGATGAATTGTAAAGGACCTGCCTAGTATGGGCCAACAGGCCTGCTGCAGTGTTCCTCCTTTCTTATGTTCTTATGTAAAACTACTAAGACTCTTACAATGAAGAAGGGGCTTAGTACTACTATTATCATTGATAGGATAATTGAGATTAACACTGTACATGTATTAGAATGTTAAGAGATGAACCAATGTCAATTGTTCATTGTCTAGAGATATATAAACACAAACCTAAATGAGTTGTTAATTAAAGTTTATTATTACATTAAGTTTTATAACATGCACGAACTGTTTCACTGTAAACATCAAGAGTATTTCATCCCTCCATAGAAGTTGTATGCATTTAATATCACATATCTGGAAGCCCTTCCTAAGAAAATCACTAGTAATCCCTTCTTTAAATAACTTGTAATGATAACCGCCCTAAAAGAAATTTCTGGCTAAACTGTTAATAATAATGTATCGCAAGTTATATACACTGATGGATGTAAACAGGAGTCTACTAGCAGGGTGTGTCTACCACTTCCCTAGATAACAACTATAGAATATACTCTCATATTTTTTCACGTATTTGTGAAACTATCAAAACTGATGAAGAAACAAACACAGCACATTAAAGTAATTGATGTATTTTGGGCTCTGATTGCAGCTTCTTAGTTAAACTTCAACATTCTTGTAAAGTAAAAGGACACAAGTGCAACTAATGTGACATTTATTGTAGCAACGTTTCGCTCTCCAGGAGCTTTATCAAGCCATTACCAGGTAATGGCTTGATAAAGCTCCTGGAGAGCGAAACGTTGCTACAATAAATGTCACATTAGTTGCACTTGTGTCCTTTTACTTTACATATTGTCGGTAATTCTACCAACTTTATTTCAACATTCTTTTAATGTCGGTTGCTTTTTCTTCTAATCTTCAGCCCAGCTTGCCCCCACAGGTTTAGCGTATTTTCATAAACAAACTAAACAGCATGAATATTGAAGACATACAATGCATACATTGAAACATTCTTTAATACATTTGTATAACTGAAAGAAGAGGCTAAGCAGGTAAGATGTCCATCAAGACGTCTACGAACAAATATTTACCATGTTCACTGCTATGTGAAGGAACTCTCATCAATATGCGAGGTCATTCACAGTGTCTCCACTGACATTTTTTTCATTTCTTTCACTGCTGAGAAGTTGAAGTCGCAAGATTTACTTGTAGTTGATACAGTGGGTCAGTGTCTCCGCGGCCTGGTCCCAGACCTTGCGTTTTGGTTGCTGGTTTGGTTAGTCAGGCTGTTGGTATCTGCCACACGAAGTTCAATGCTGGGCACAGCAGCCCGGCTCTGCCTGGACAAGCCTTAACGTCTGTACCTGGACAAACTTGAAGTCTACACCTGATAAACTTTGAAGGCTATACCTGGACAAGCCACCAAGACTATACCTGGATAAGCCTTGAAGTCTGTACAGAGAATATTTTAATCCCCATATTAAAAAGGTCAAATGCTTAAATTATTGGAAGTTACTAATATATCTTAAATGGTACTCTCTCTGGAGGGCAGGCAGGAAGGATACAGTCACACACACACACACACACACACACACACACACACACACACACACACAGGTATGATAATGCTCTGGGAGCAGGAAGAGTGACCCAATAGCGACAGGTGAAGAGGCGGGGCCAGGAGCTATGAATCGACTCCTGCAACCACAACTAGGAGATTACACACACACACGCACACACACACGCACACACACACGCACACGCACACGCACACGCACACGCACACACACACACACACACACATACGAAATACTGAGAGGAATTGACAAGGTGGACAAAAACAGGATGTTCCAGAGATTGGACACAGTAACAAGGGGACACAGTTGGAAGCTAAAGACACAGATGAATCACAGGGATGTTAGGAAGTATTTCTTCAGCCACAGAGTAGTCAGTAAGTGGAATAGTTTGGGAAGCGATGTAGTGGAGGCAGGATCCATACATAGCTTTAAGCAGAGGTACGATAAAGCTCACGGCTCAGGGAGAGTGACCTAGTAGCGATCAGTGAAGAGGCGGGGCCAGGAGCTCGGACTCGACCCCCGCAACCTCAACTAGGTGAGTACAACTAGGTGAGTACACACACACACACACACACACACACACACACACACACACACACACACGCGCGCGCGCGCAGAAGATGCAGGAGAAACTGGCTCCAAATTTGCACACTGAAAATACTCATCATAGGAATGGTAGAATGTGCAAAATACCTCCACTGAAAACAGGTGCAATATTTATACTGAGCATAAAGGGCATAAGACTTCAAAAGTTTCTACCATCAGACATTAGAGAATTTGATAAATAGAATCTCAAGTGTTTTCAATAGCAAACGAAAGCTAAGTCCTTACCAGCTGGGCTGTGGTGGTCATGTGTGAGTGTGTGTGTGTGCTAGTACCAACAGTCTGCTAGGCTGTCATAAGCCAGGCCTGGTCTAAGACCGGGCTGTTGGTGCCATGATTCCAAAAATCCCCTTCGGATACACTACAGGTGGGTAATCAACCTAACACTGGAGTGTCTGCTTGCCCGACTCTTGATTCAGGGAAGTGGAGCTGCCCTTCCGCTTTCTTGCATCAAACCTGATTACCTCTCATTCCCCAGAAAGTAATGCCTGCGGATTTACCGTTCTTCGTGTATATATTAATATTCTGGCTACGTTAAAAGACGCACTTACGTAAAATCGTCATGCAGACGCCTTAGAAAATTTCTGATGATTTTGATATTTATGTTCTCTCGTACATTTTTTTTTTCATGTAACTGTAAATCCCAAGTGTCCATCACCAGCAGCAGAAATCACACACCTGGAGTATATAGCCTTTTATTTAGGCAAGTGTAAAGCAAAAGTTTATAATAGCTTTTTATTCTTTCGGTGTCTGTGGCAGTGCAGTAATCTCCTGGCTACAGTTCTTAGGCTCCTTTTTTATCTGCCTCTCCTACCAGCGCTGTTTGTAGGTCTGAAATATGAACCTACTAATTTGTTCTTGCCTATTCCAGCCTAATTTCTCTTCTTTCTACTTTTCTTTCTCTGTGTCGCCAGGAGAACCTCGTCCCCAGTTCTCTCTCAGCTCCTCCTGGCTAGAGGATATTATAATCCTTGTATATATATATATATATATATATATATATATATATATATATATATATATATATATATGCAAGGAATTCGCGAGAGCAGGCGAAATATACACAAACACTGATCTCTGGCTGAAGGAGACTCGAACCTACGAACCTTAGGACAAGGTACGCAGTGCTTTGCCAATCTACCCACACTGGACAATACCTTGGCGTGTAACTTGCGCTACACGTTTGATCCAAGGCAGCCAGCTTTCAGGGAGAAGGCTTACAGCTTTTCATCTCATCCCCTGCATGCATCAGCTGGCTTCCTTGGATCAGACGTGTAGCGCAAGCTACACGCCAAGGTATTGTCCAGTGTGGGTAGATTGGCAAAGCACTGCGTACCTTGTCCTAAGGTTCGTAGGTTCGAGTCTCCTTCAGCCAGAGATCAGTGTATATATATATATATATATATATATATATATATATATATATATATATTTATATATATATATATATATATATATATATATATATATATAAATTTTGTACACTGGCCAGGAAGGTATACCATCTTTTATGAGTGAAGAAGAACGGGGTGTGAGTGTGGGGGAGGTGCGTGAGGCATTACGTAGAATGAAAGGGGGTAAAGCAGCTGGAACTGGCGGGATCATGACAGAAATGTTAAAAGCAGGGGGGGGGGTATAGTGTTGGAATGGTTGGTATTTTTGTTTAATAAATATATGAAAGAGGGGAAGGTACCTAGGGATTGGCGGAAAGCATGTATAGTCCCTTTATATAAAGGGAAGGGGGACAAAAGTGATTGTAAAAATTATAGAGGAATAAGTTTACTGAGTGTACCAGGAAAAGTGTACGGTAGGGTTATTATTGAAAGAATTAGAGATAAGACAGAATGTAGAATTGCGGATGAGCAAGGAGGTTTTAGAGTGGGTAGGGGATGTGTAGATCGAGTGTTTACTTTGAAGCATATATGTGAGCAGTATTTAGATAAAGGTAGGGAAGCTTTTATTGCATTTATGGATTTAGAAAAGGCATATGATACAGTGGATAGGGAAGCAATGTGGCAGATGTTGCAAGTATATGGAATAGGTGGTAAGTTACTAAATGCTGTAAAGAGTTTTTATGAGGATAGTGAGGCTCAGGTTAGGGTGTGTAGAAGAGAGGGAGACTACTTCCCGGTAAAAGTAGGTCTTAGACAGGGATGTGTAATGTCACCATGGTTGTTTAATATATTTATAGATGGGGTTGTAAAAGAAGTAAATGCTAGGGTGTTCGAGAGAGGGGTGGGATTAAATTATGGGGAATTAAATACAAAATGGGAATTGCCACAGTTACTTTTTGCTGATGATACTGTGCTTATGGGAGATTCTAAAGAAAAATTGCAAAGGTTAGTGGACGAATTTGTGAGTGTGTGTAAAGGTAGAAAGTTGAAAGTGAACATAGAAAAGAGTAAGGTGATGAGAGTATCAAATGATTTAGATAAAGAAAACTTGGATATCAAATTGGGGAGGAGAAGTATGGAAGAAGTGAATGTTTTCACATATTTGGGAGTTGACGTGTCAGCGGATGGATTTATGAAGGATGAGGTTAATCATAGAATTGATGAAGGAAAAATGGTGAGTGGTGCGTTGAGTTATATGTGGAGGCAAAAAATGTTATCTATGGAGCAAAGAAGGGAATGTATGAAAGTATAGTAGTACCAACACTCTTATGTGGGTGTGAAGCTTGGGTTGTAAATGCTGCAGCGAGGAGGCAGTTGGAGGCAGTGGAGATGTCTTGTCTAAGGACAATGAGTGGTGTACATATTATGCAGAAAATTCGGAGTGTGGAAATTAGGAGAAGGTGTGGAGTTAATAAAAGTATTAGTCAGAGGGCTGAAGAGGGTTTGTTGAGGTGGTTTGGTCATTTAGAGAGAATTGGATCAAAGTAGAATGACATGGAGAGCGTATAAATCTGTAGGGGAAGGAAGGTGAGGTAGGGGTCTTCCTCGAAAAGGTTGGAGGGAGGGTGTAAAGGAGGTGTTGTGGGCGAGGGGTTTGGACTTCCAGCAAGCGTGCGTGAGCGTGTTAGATAGGAGTGAATGGAGACAAATGGTATTTGGGACCTGACGAGCTGTTGGAGTGTGAGCAGGGTAATATTTAGTGAAGGGATTCAGGGAAACCGGTTATTTTATATAACTGGACTTGAGTCCTGGAAATGGGAAGTACAATGCCTGCAATCTAAAGGAGGGGTTTGAGATATTGGCATTTTGGAGGGATATATTGTGTATTTTTATATGTATATACTTCTAAACTGTTGTATTCTGGGCACCTCTGCAAAAACAGTGATTATGTGTGAGTGAGGTGAAAGAGTTGAATGATGATGAAAGTATTTTCTTTTTGGGGATTTTCTTTCTTTTTGTGTCACCCTGCCTTGGTGGGAGACGGCCGACTTGTTGAATATATATATATATATATATATATATATATATATATATATATATATATATATATATATATATATATGCAAGGAATTCGCAAGAGCAGGCGAAATATACACAAACACTGATCTCTGGCCGAAGGAGACTTGAACCTACGAGCCTTGGAACAAGGTACGCAGTGCTTTACCATTCTCACCACACTGGACCAATACCCTGGCGTCCATCTTACGGTAGACGTTGATCCAAGGCAGCCAGCTTTCAGGGAGAAGGCATACAGCTTTTCATCTCATCCCCTGCATGCATCGACCAACTTGAGAATTCCTTGCATTGTTAAAATCTCTGGTTGGTCAATGCATGCAGGGGATGAGATGAGAAACTGTAAGCCTTCTCCCTGGATCAAAGTCTAGCGTAAGCTGGACGCCAAGGTATTCTTCCAGTGTGGTGAGAATGGTAAAGCACTGCGTACCTTGTTCCAAGGTTCGTAGGTTCGAGTCTCCTTCGGCCAGTGATCAGTGTTTATATACATATATATATATATATATATATATATATATATATATATATATATATATATATATATATATATATATCAAAAGCTTAAATTACTGGGAATTTCCTCATATTGTATTTCCTGGATGGCAAGGTACACTCACACACACACACACACACACACACACACGCAGAAGATGCAGGAGAAACTGGTTCCAAATTTGCACACTGAAAATACTCATCATAGGAATGGTAGAATGTGCAAAATACCTCCACTGAAAACAGGTGCAATATTTATACTGAGCATAAAGGGCATAAGACTTCAAAAGTTTCTACCATCAGACATTAGAGAATTTGATAAATAGAATCTCAAGTGTTTTCAATAGGAAACGAAAGCTAAGTCCTTACCAGCTGGGCTGTGGTGGTCATGTGTGAGTGTGTGTGCTAGTACCAACAGTCTGCTAGGCTGTCAGAAGCCAGGCCTGGTCTAAGACCGGGCTGCTGGTGCCATGATTCCAAAAATCCTTTTCAAGTAAACTACAGGTGGGTAATCAACCTAACACTGGAGTGTCTGCATGCCCGACTCTTGATTCAGGGAAGTGGAGCTGCCTTTCCACTTTCTTGCATCAAATGTGATTACCTTTCATTCCCCAGGTAGTAGCTCCTGCGAATTTACCGCTCCCCGTGAATGTATTACATTCTGGCTACGTTAAAAATCACAATTATGTACAATAGTCATGCAAGTGCCTCTGAAAATTTCGAATGATTTTTTTATTTAAGTTATTTTTTATTTTTTTTAGATAGCTGTAAAGCCCAAGTGTCTCTCACCTCCAGCAGAACTCACACGCCTGGAGTATATAGCCTTTTATTTAGTCAAGATTATCTAGAGTTTTGAATACCAAAACTTTTATGACTGTATTTGAACCTATCTGACGTTATCTAGTCAGAAACATCTGTATTACTGTCAGAAATTACTCTGTGGTGCCTCGCTTGCGGTCTCACTCCACCGGTATCACATATGGTGACACCATAAAATGAAAGAATTTTATGAATTATTATGACTAGGGAGACGAGGGTGTCAAGAGACCCGGGTGTCAAGAGACCCGGGTGTCAAGAGACCCGGGTGTCAAGAGACCCGGGTATCAAGTGACCCGGGTGTCAAGTGACCCGGGCTTCGTGCTCCTTGTTATGTGTTGGTAAGGATTACATTGATTAATATGTATTAGTAAGGTGAATTAACTACCCGTCCGGATACCAAACTGCTGGATCAGAGAGCTTCCCAGGAGACTGTGCGGTGCTGGAGGCGTCCAGTGATAGCCAGGTGTTGAACGTGTTTGGTTTCATTTCTCCCATACGTAGGTATAAATTACTAAAGTACTAATAACCCACATAATGACAGAAACTCGAAAGATTAAGTGATCTGTATATTTCGATCCTCCTCTGGGATCTTCTAAAGAGGGTTATTATTGAGCACTGACAAATGTTCATTGTACTTTAGTAATTCATACCCACGTATGTTTACCATGTATAAGGACACTGGGAGAAATGAAACCAAACACGTTCACCACATGGCTATCCTTATTTGTAGACGTTTCCCCAACTAATGTTTTTTTTTTTTTCAATTGTATAGAGATAATATGCGAAGACTTTAGAAGATAAGGTAATCAGTCCCTCAGTCTGGAATCTAGTGTTCAGTACCTCAGTCTTCATGAATCTAAAACACTGATAAAAGTCAGATTTATCAAGACTGACGTACTGAAAATCGGTTACCAGACTGAGGGACTGATTACCTTATTTCGTACCGTCTTCGTCAGTCACACTGCTCTGCACTTGGAATGTTTTTAAGTTTTATTTTTATTCATGGTTGCGATCTTACATATTCTTGGGCTGCTGATTGTAAATATCTAAACCATTTTGCTCCATCACGTAAGGATTTTGAATAAAATATAAATTAATGATGATACAAAATGTGAATTTTTAATAAATTGTTAATTTGTTAAAATTAGGCAAGTAATCACGGAGAAGCACATTCTGTTAGTGTTAACAATATATGAATTCCAAATCAACATAAATCAAATCAAATAATTTTTGAATTGAAAAAAAAAGTGACTGGCTGGCGAAACGTCTTCAGATTAAGATCCCCAGGTGTCGCACACTTGTTCATGTCCTCAACCTGTCAGCATTGCATGCCATTATCGTAATGATGCTGGATGAATTGAACAAATACACGAGTGGAAATAAATTGGTGTAAGTTAGACCTAGTATGGACCAGTAGACCTACTGTAGTGCTCCTTCGTTCTTATGGTCTTGAGAATCAACCTAATGTAAAAAAAAAAGATGATAAATTAAATTTTACCAAAATGATAGATTTCAGTGAGGTATGCGTGACCATCAGTGACTTGTAACACATTGCAACACCCTACAGTGTGGCTGCAACACTGACGGGATCAACACAAGCATCAGAGATAAAGTGTTAGGCTCTAGGGGTCAGCTTATGAACCCAGGTAGGTGGGTAGGTGATTACGGCGCTCGTGAGCACCACGAGGGAGCTCACGTCTCCTGTGATGGACCTCCAGGTTTCTCATCGCATGTCTCTCTGGCATAAGTCTTCATCTGTGCTGCTGACTACCTGGGTGGCTGGGTGTGGGTGATGGTTGTGGGTGGATGATGGCTGCATGTGGGTGATGGCTGCGTGTGGGTGATGGCTGCATGTGGGTGATGGGTGGGTGATATATGTGGTGAATTAGTTACCAATTGTCGAAGGCATTTGTCGATAAACACTTAGCCTGCTATTTGTAGTTTGTGGTGTGTGTGTGTGTGTGTGTGTGTGTGTGTGTGTGTGTGTGTGTGTGGTTGCATGGGTCGAGACTCAGCTCCTGGCCCCGCCTCTTCACTGATCGCTACTAGCTCCTCTCTCTCTCTCTGCTTCCTGAGCTTTATCATACCTCGAATTAAAAACTATGTATGGTTCCTGCCTCCACTACATCACTTGCTAGGCTATTCCACTTCCTGACGACTCTTTGACTGAAGAAATACTTCTTAACATCCCTCTGATTCGTCTGAGCCTTCAGCTTCCAATTATGATCCCTTGTTTTTGTGTCCCCTCTCTGGAACATCCTGTCTCTGTCTACCTTATCTATTCCACGCAGTATTTTGTATGTCGTTATCATGTCTCCCCTGACCCTCCTGTCCTCCAATGTCGTCAGCCCGATGTCCTTTAACTTTTCTTCGTAGGACATACCCCTGGGCTCCGGAACTAGCCTTGTTTCAAACCTTTGCACTTTCTCTAATTTCTTGACGTGCTTGACCAGGTGTGGGTTCCAAACTGGTGCTCCATACTCCAGTATGGGCACTGTACACAGTACACAGTGCACAGTGTCTTGAACGATTCCATACTAAGGTATCGGAACGCTATTCTCAGGTTTGCCAGGTGCCCATGTGCTGCAGCAGTTATCTGGTTGATGTGTGCCTCCGGAGACATGCTCGGTGTTATGGTCACCCCAAGATCTTTCTCCTTGAGCGAGGTTTGCAGTCTTTGTCCACCTAGTCTATACACTGCCTGCGGTCTTCTTTGCCTTTCTCCGATCTTCCTGACTTTGCATTTGGCAGGGTTGAATTCAAGAAGTCATTTGCTGGACCAGGTGTCCAGTCTGTCCAGGTCTCTTTGAAGTCCTGCCTAATCCTCTTCTGATTTAATTCTCTTCATTAACTTCACATCATCTTCGAACAGGGACACCTCTGAGTCTATCCCTTCCATCGTGTCATTCACATATACCAACAATAGCACTGGTCCTAGGACCGACCCCTGTGGGACCCCACTCGTCACAGGTGCCCACTGTGATACCTCATCCCGTACTATGACTCGTTGTTGCCTCCCTGTCAGGTATTCTCTGACCCATTGCAGTGCCCTTCCTGTTATACGCGCCTGATCCTCTAGTTTCTGCACTAGTTGCTTGTGAGGAACAGTGTCGAAGGCCTTGCAGTCCAAGAAAATGCAATCAACCCACCCCTCTCTCTCGTGTCGCACCTCTGTAACTTTTTCATAAAACTCCAGAAGGTTTGTGACACAGGATTTGCCTTCCTTGAATCCGTGCTGGTTGTTGTTTATAATCTTGTTCCGTTCCAGGTGCTCCACCACTCTCCTCCTGATAATCTTCTCCATGACTTTGCATACTATACACGTCAGTAACACTGGTCTGTAATTTAGTGCCTCTTTTCTGTCACCTTTTTTTATAAATGGGAACTACATTTGCAGTCTTCCATACCTCAGGTAGTTGCCCAGTTTCAAGGGACAAATTGAAGATTGTGGTTAATAGTACACACAGTATATCTGCTCCTTCCCTGAGGACCTACGGGGAGATGTCCGGTCCCATTGCCTTTGAGGTATCAAGGTCATTTAGCAGCTTCTTCACCTCCTCCTCAGTTGTGTGCATATCATCCAGCACTTGTTGGTCTGTTCCCTGTTGGTGTCCCCCTCTGTCCTGTCTTCCCAGAGTCTGTCCTGTCTCCACTGTGAATACTTCCTTAAATCTCATGTTGAGCTCCTCGCATACCTCTAGATCGTTTCTTGTGAGTTCCTCACCTTCCTTCCTCAGCCTGATCACCTGGTCTTTGACTGTCCTCTTTCTCCTAATGTGGCTAAACAGCATTTTCGGGTCAGACTTGGCTTTCGATGAAATGTCGTTCTCGTACTGTCGCTGGGCCTCTCTCCTTATCTGTGCACATTCGTTTCTGGCTCATCGACTGTTTTCCTTGTTTTCCTGGGTCCTTTGCCTTCTATACCTCTTCCATTCTCTAATGCACTTAGTTTTTGCCTCCCTGCATCTTCGGTAAACCAAGGGCTCGTTTTGGTCTTCCCATTGTTTCTGCTGCCCTTGGGAACAAACCTTTCGTCTGCCTCCTTGCATTTTGTTGTTACATATTCCATCATTTCATTTACTGACTTTCCTGCAATTTCTCTGTCCCACTGCACCTCCCGCAGGAAGTTCCTCATACCTGTGTAGTTCCCCCTTTTATAGATTGGCTTTTCCCATTCGACTCCTGTTACTCTACTCTGTAATCAAAACTCTGGACTACGTGGTCACTAGCTCCGAGGGGCCTGTCCTATGTGATGTCATCAATGTCTGAGCTACTCAGGGTGAACACAGGGTCCAGTCT
>NC_091318.1:14239928-14254928 GCF_038502225.1 Cherax quadricarinatus
GTTATACTCACCCCAAGATCTTTCTCCTTGAGTGAGGTTTGCAGTCTTTGGCCACCTAGCCTATACTCTGTCTGTGGTCTTCTGTGCCCTTCCCCTATCTTCATGACTTTGCATTTGGCAGGATTAAATTCGAGAAGCCATTTACTGGACCAGGTGTCCAGTCTGTCCAGGTCTCTTTGAAGTCCTGCCTGGTCCTCATCAGATTTAATTCTCCTCATTAACTTCACATCATCTGCAAACAGGGACACTTCTGAGTCTAACCCTTCCGTCATGTCGTTCACATATACCAAAAATAGCACTGGTCCTAGGACCGACCCCTGTGGGACCCCGCTCGTCACAGGTGCCCACTGTGATACATCATTACGTACCATGACTCGTTGTTGCCTCCCTGTCAGGTATTCTCTGATCCATTGCAGTGCCCTTCCTGTTATATGCGCCTGATGCTCTAGCTTCTGCACTAATCTCTTGTGAGGAACTGTGTCAAAGGCCTTCTTGCAGTCCAAGAAGATGCAATCAACCCACCCCTCTCTCTCTTGTCTTACTTCTGTTATTTTATCATAAAACTCCAGAAGGTTTGTGACACAGGATTTGCCTTCCGTGAATCCGTGCTGGTTGCCATTTATACTCCTGTTCCGTTCCAGGTGCTCCACCACTCTCCTCCTGATAATCTTCTCCATAATTTTGCATACTATACACGTCAATGACACAGGTCTATAGTTTAGTGCCTCTTTTCTGTCTCCTTTTTTGAAAATGGGAACTACATTTGCCGTCTTCCATACCTCAGGTAGTTGCCCAGTTTCCAGGGATGTGTTGAAGATTGTGGTAAGTGGTATGCACAACATATCTGCTCCCTCTCTAAGGACCCATGGAGAGATGTTGTCCGGTCCCATTGCCTTTGAGGTATCGATGTCCCTTAGCAGTTTCTTCACCTCCTCCTCATCTGTATGTATGTCGTCCAACACTTGTTGGTGTATTCCTTGTTGGTGTCCCCATCTGGTCTGTCCCCCCAGAGTCCTTCCTGTCTCTACTGTAAATACTTCCTTAAATCTCGTGTTGAGCTCCTCACATACCTCTTGATCGTTTCTTGTGAGTTCTCCACCTTCTTTCCTCAGCCTTATCACCTGGTCCTTGACTGTTGTCTTCCTCCTAATGTGGCTATACAGCAGTTTCGGGTCAGATTTGACTTTCGATGCTATGTCGTTTTCATACTGTCGCTGGGCCTCCCTCCTTATCTGCGCATACTCGTTTCTGGCTCTTCTACTAATCTCCTTGTTTTCCTGGGTCCTATGCCTCCTGTACCTTTTCCATTCTCTGTTGCAATTAGTTTTTGCCTCCCTACACCTTCGGGTAAACCAAGGACTGTGTGTGTGTGTGTGTGTGTGTGTGTGTGTGTGTGTGTGTGTGTGTGTGGTGTGTGTGTGTGTGTGTGTGTGTGTGTGTGTGTGTGTGTGTGTGTGTGTGTGTGTGTGTGTGTGTGTGTGTGTGTGTGTGTGTGTGTGTGTGTGTGTGTGTATGTACTCACCTATTTGTACTCACCTATTTGTGGTTGCAGGGGTCGAGTCATAGCTCCTGGCCCCGCCTCTTCACTGATTGCTACTAGGTCCTCTCTCTCCCTGCACCATGAGCTTTATCATACCTCGCCTTAAAACTATGTATGGTTCCCGCCTCCACTACTTCACTTTCTAGACTATTCCACGACTTGACTACTCTATGACTGAAGAAATACTTCCTAACATCCCTTTGATTCATCTGAGTCTTCAACTTCCAATTGTGACCTCTTGTGTATGTGTCCCATCTCTGGAACATCCTGTCTTTGTCCACCGTGTCTATTCTGCGCAGTATTTTATATGTCGTTATCATGTCTCCCCTGACCCTCCTGGCCTCCAGTGTCGTCAGGCCGATTTCCCTCAACCTTTCTTCGTACGACAATCCCCGTAGCTCTGGGACTAGTCTTGTTGCAAACCTTTGCACTTTCTCTAATTTCTTGACGTGCTGGACTAGGTGTGGATTCCAAACTGGTGCTGCATACTCCAGTATGGGCCTGACGTAAATGGTATACAGTGTCTTGAACGACTCCTTATTGAGGTATCGGAACGCTATCCGTAGGTTTGCCAGGCGCCCGTATGCTGCAGCAATTATCTGATTTATGTGCGCCTCAGGAGATATGCTCGGTGTTATACTCACCCCCAGATCTTTTTCCTTGAGTGAGGTTTGCAGTCTTTGGCCATGTGTGTGTGTGTATGTGTGTGTGTGTGTGTGTATGTGTGTGTGTGTGTATGTGTGTGTGTGTGTGTATGTGTATGTATGTGTGTGTGTATGTGTGTGTGTGTGTGTTGGGTGGAATCTCAGCAGTACACTCAGCATTACGACAGGTTGCAGAACAAGTATTTTACTGGAGTAATGTTTAGCTGTGAGTCGAGTAAAACTTTCACTACGTTATAACTGTTATTTCGTATCACACCTGTTATCCTTCTTTCCATTATATCCATTGAAACGATTTTCTTTGTCCCCCCCCTCACACACACACACACACACACACACACACACACACACACACACACACACACACACACACACACACACACACACACACACATATATATATATATATATATATATATATATATATATATATATATATATATATATATATATATATATATATTATATATGTCGTGCCGAATTTGTAAAACTGGTCAATTAGCAAGAACTCATTTAAAATTAAGTCCTTTCTAAAAAATTTTCTTATACGTTTAAAGATATATTTTTTTCATTAATGTTGATGTAAAAAATTATAATTTTGCACCAAAAGGAACTTAGAAAACTTACCTAACCTTATTATAGCAAGCGCAATTTATTTTAGCCTAACCCAACTAAATATATTTTAGATTTGTTTACAGTAATTCAATACTAAACAAACACAGTGAAATATATTTTTTTCGTTAGGTTCAGAATGATTTTGGCGAAATTATTGCATACACAAATTTTCACTTGTCCTATATGGCAAGATGAGCGTTGCTATTTAAGCCAAGATGGCAAGTTCTGCCTATTCGGCACGACATATATATATATATATATATATAATATATATATATATAAATATATATATATAAATATATATATATAAATATATATATATAAATATATATATATAAATATATATATATAAATATATATATATAAATATATATATATATATATATATATATATATATATACGCTCAACTTTTCTGCTTTAGTTTTCTTAGTAAATAACCTGGATGTAGAACAAAGTAACGTGCTCTCTCTCTCTCTCTCTCTCTCTCTCTCTCTCTCTCTCTCTCTCTCTCTCTCTTTCTCTCTTAAACACCATTGTTTTATGAATTATCTTCCTTACCATCTCCATATTTTACTCACTCACTCTCCCTAACTCCTTCCTTCCTTTCTTTCTTACTCATTCCCTCCCTAATTCATTCCTTTGCTCCCTCATTCATTGCTCCCTCCTACCTTGGCATTCCCTCCCCTCTCCCTTTCCTGGGTGACCTCGGGTGTGTGTGTGTGTGTGTGTGTGTGTGTGTGTGTGTGTGTGTGTGTACAAGGTGCCAGGGCGTGTGGGCGCACAGATACATGTGCATAAATGTATGTATGTACATGCGTGAGCATACTGGCATGCTTGTACACATAAACCCAGTCGACAGTCGGCCAAGAGGGATGAGACCAAGGCAAACAGACCAGACTGGTCTGTCCAGTCACTGCCAAGGTAACCAGGGCTCGCGGCCATACCTTGTTCTTACATGTACTTACCCTACCTTACTCTGGAGTCAACCTGTACTTACCCTGGCGCCTTGCACTACTACCACTCCATTACTTCTACTATTGCTACTACCACTACTATTGCCTCCCTTCACCCATAACATCCCTTTCTATCTCTCGTGCCACTAAAACACTCTCCCTACCTACTACTACTACTACTACTACTTCTACTAGTACTTCCATTACCAACATTGCCACCACCACTACTTCTTTCTCGTCCTCTCTTAGTCCCGTCCACGTCCCTCTCACCTATTTATACCGGCTCCCTCACCCTTTTGTGTTGGTATGATTTTGTAAATGGTCCAAGTCAGACCTAAACGTCGTCGTAAGCTTCTCTTTCCTTTGTGCGAATTATTTGTGTAATGTACTTACCCTAACTTCCTGAGGAATCAATATGAACTTACTCTCCCTTACTGAGGAATCAAGATATAATTTTCCTACCTTCCTCATTATTCTTGTCAAAATTGGATGCATATCTGTGTGCTGCTACAGTAGTCTATCTGACAGTTACACAACGGGAACAAAAGCTACCTGTGTATCCCTGTCATATTCTATCACGCAGGATGGTGCTCATATATGGCGTTGAAATGTGTCTGTCTGAGCTGGGGGACTTCAGTAGTGCCTGCCTAAGCTGGGAGACTTCAGTGGTGCCTGCCTGAGCTGGGAGACTTCAGTGGTGCCTGCTTAAGCTGGGAGACTTCAGTAGTGTCTGCCTGAGCTGGGAGACTTCAGTGGTGCCTGCCTAAGCTGGGAGACTTCAGTAGTGCCTGCCTAAGCTAGGAGACTTCAGTGGTGCCTGCCTAAGCTGGGAGACTTCAGTTTTGCCTGCCTAAGCTGGGAGACTTCAGTGGTGCCTGCCCAAGCTGGGAGACTTCAGTGGTGCCTTCCTAAGCTGGGAGACTTCAGTGGTGCCTGCCTAAGCTGGGAGACTTCAGTGGTGCCTGCCTATGCTGGGAGAGTTCAGTAATATCTGTCTGAGCTGGGATACTTCAGTGGTCCCTGCCTAAGCTGGGAGACTTCAGTAATGTCTGCCTGAGCTGGGAGACTTCAGTGGTGCCTACCTAAACTGGGAGACTTCAGTGGTGCCTGCCTAAGTTGGGAGACTTCAGTGGTGCCTGCCTATGCTGGGAGAGTTCAGTAATATCTGTCTGAGTTGGGAGACTTCAGTGGTCCCTGCCTAAGGTGGGAGACTTCAGTAATATCTGTCTGAGCTGAGAGACTTCAGTGGTGCCTACCTAAGCTGGGAGACTTCAGTGGTGCCTGCCTAAGATGGGAGACTTCAGTAATATCTGTCTGAGCTGGGAGACTTCAGTGGTGCCTACCTAAGATGGGAGACTTCAGTGGTCCCTGCCTAAGGTAGGAGACTTCAGTAATGTCTGTCTGAGCTGGAAGACTTCAGTGGTGCCTACCTAAACTGGGAGACTTCAGTGGTGCCTGCCTAAGCTGGGAGACTTCAGTAATATCTGTCTGAGCTGGGAGACTTCAGTGGTGCCTACCTAAGCTGGGAGACTTCAGTGGTGCCTGCCTAAGCTGGGAGACTTCAGTGATGTCTGTCTGAGCTGACAGGCGTCAATAGGGCAATGAGAATATCGTCAAGTATTCCACTAAAAATCCAATAGCTACGGCAGCTTCAAGATTTTCCCTCCAGTAAAACTGAAGTTAATGTTACTTAGAAACTGGAGTCTCGTGGCCTATCCCATAGTTTATAGAATTTAAAGTAATTAAATATTTTGTTTAGATTTAGATTTATTTACTTTCTAGACATAAAGATTTAGGGTGACAGCGTTTTAATACCAAGTACAGTGTTGATCTCAATTAATCTGTCGCTGATACCAAAGCACTGATACCAAGCTAGATCTGTTTGTGACTTGATAAAGTCCGCTGTGTGGGCAAAATGTAGTCAATAAAGGATCACATTATACTTCATTTGGATTTATTTTTCCATCGTGTCGGTATTTTATACCATTTATCTCCCCTGATACAAGATAAGCTAAGTTTCTTCCTTATATTAAGTGCCCTTGGTAGTTTCAAGACGGCCGAAAATAATTCTGAGGGCTTCGTTTTTCATTGTCTCTAAGGATCAGTGGAGGAGATTTATTAGTTGGAGATAACGTGTACAGTAAGTGTAGGCTGAGAGTTTGAAAATGATGAAAACATTTCTGTAGACATGGTCTGCCAAGCTACCTACGATCTCTCCTGTCTGCATGCCTGTTTGCCTGCGTCCTTATCTGCTTGCCTCCCTGTCTGCTTGCGTCCATGTCTGCCTACCAACTTTCTTGCCTGTCTGCTTACCTTCCTTGTGGAACCTCGCTGTTAATAGAATGAATTATACTGCCTCATTACAGCGTATCCAGGAATATATCTTTGCATCATAAGAGTTCAAGACGTCAACTGTGTTTATAACAACAATAAAGGGCGAGTGGTTTGTGCTTGTGTGGTGCTGAAAGTTAGTCAGTCTGTAATAAAGAATTTAAATCTCATTTTTATTGTGTTTTGTGATTTTTTTTTATTTTCAACACTCCTAGATCTCATCCTTATAACTCTCACTCACACACCCACAAGCCTAACTCACCCAACCGCTAACTCACCTGACCACTCACTCACCCGACCACTCACTCACCCGACCACTCACTCACCCGACCACTCACTCACCCGACCACTCACTCACCCGACCACTCACTCACCCGACCACTCACTCACCCGACCACTCACTCACCCGACCACTCACTCACCCGACCACTCACTCACCCGACCACTCACTCACCCGACCACTCACTCACCCGACCACTCACTCACCCGACCACTCACTCACCCGACCACTCACTCACCCGACCACTCACTCACCCGACCACTCACTCACCCGACCACTCACTCACCCGACTGACTACTCACTCGCCTAACCCTTATAATGTAAACGAAAGCAGAAAAACATACAATCTGATCACTAAGGCAAGAAAAAATATTATTATTATTATTATTATTATTATTATTATTATTATTATTATTATTATTATTATTATTATTATTATTATTATTATTATTATTATTATTATTTTTATTATTATTATGTAAAGGCAGTTTCCTCCGCCTCTTTTAATTATTCATCGCTAATTTAAAAATTACTCCCGTCTGCTGGAATTTAGCCAATGTTTCGCCCCCTGTGTTGCCGCTTATTTCACCCCCGTAATCACCGCTTGTTTCGCCCCCTGTAATCCCTGCTTGTTTCCCCTCCCTCTTAGTCCCCGCTTGTTTCGCCCCCTGTAATCCAGTATGTTTCGCCCCCCGTAGTCCCCACTTGTTTCTCCCCCTGTAATCAAGCTTGTTTCGCCCCCCGTAGTCCCCGTTTGTTTCGCCCTCTCCCCTTAGTCCCCGCTTGTTTCGCCCTGTCGTCTCTGGAATTTCACTTGGCTCGCTAGTGTAAGCCTGGCTAATATAGTATTTAGTGAGAGAGAGAGAGAGAGAGAGAGAGAGAGAGAGAGAGAGAGAGAGAGAGAGAGAGAGAGAGAGAGAGAGAGAGAGAGAGAGAGAGAGAGAGAGAGAGAGAGAGAGAGAGAGAGAGATTGAGATAAAGATTTATACCCTCATAAGGTGGCTGAGATAATGATGATTCTTGTGTAGGATGATGACTCTTTATTATATTTTGAGGTGGTTTAACATCTCAGATTTTTAAGGGTTCAGCTTTATACCTTTGTAATGGCTGTTATACTTTGTGATGGTTCTTAAACATTATATTTTGTGATGGTTCTTAAACATTATATTTTGTGATGGTTCTTAAACATTATACTTTGTGATGGTTCTTAAACATTATATTTTGTGATGGTTCTTAAACATTATACTTTGTGATGGTTCTTAAACATTATACTTTGTGATGGTTCTTAAACATTATATTTTGTGATGGTTCTTAAACATTATACTTTGTGATGGTTCCTAAACATTATAATTTGTGATGGTTCCTAAACATTATACTTTGTGATGGTTCTTAAACATTATATTTTGTGATGGTTCTTAAACATTATATTTTGTGATGGTTCCTAAACATTATACTTTGTGAGAGTTCCTAAACATTATACTTTGTGAGGGTTCCTAAACATTATACTTTGTGATGGTTCCTAAACATTATACTTTGTGATGGTTCCTAAACATTATACTTTGTGATGGTTCTTAAACATTATATTTTGTGATGGTTCTTAAACATTATATTTTGTGATGGTTCCTAAACATTATACTTTGTGAGAGTTCCTAAACATTATACTTTGTGAGGGTTCCTAAATATTATACTTTGTGAGAGTTCCTAAACATTATACTTTGTGATGGTTCCTAAACATTATACTTTGTGATGGTTCTTAAACATTATATTTTGTGATGGTTCTTAAACATTATACTTTGTGATGGTTCCTAAACATTATACTTTGTGATGGTTCTTAAACATTATATTTTGTGATGGTTCTTAAACATTATATTTTGTGATGGTTCTTAAACATTATACTTTGTGATGGTTCCTAAACATTATACTTTGTGAGGGTTCCTAAACATTATACTTTGTGATGGTTCCTAAACATTATATTTTGTGATGGTTCTTAAACATTATATTTTGTGATGGTTCCTAAACATTATACTTTGTGAGGGTTCCTAAACATTATACTTTGTGAGGGTTCCTAAACATTATACTTTGTGAGGGTTCCTAAACATTATACTTTGTGATGGTTCTTAAACATTATATTTTGTGATGGTTCTTAAACATTATACTTTGTGATGGTTCCTAAACATTATACTTTGTGAGGGTTCCTAAACATTATATTTTGTGATGGTTCCTAAACATTATATTTTGTGATGGTTCCTAAACATTATACTTTGTGAGGGTTCCTAAACATTATATTTTGTGATGGTTCTTAAACATTATACTTTGTGATGGTTCCTAAACATTATACTTTGTGATGGTTCCTAAACATTATACTTTGTGATGGTTCCTAAACATTATACTTTGTGATGGTTCTTAAACATTATATTTTGTGATGGTTCTTAAACATTATACTTTGTGATGGTTCCTAAACATTATACTTTGTGAGGGTTCTTAAACATTATACTTTGTGATGGTTCCTAAACATTATACTTTGTGAGGGTTCCTAAACATTATACTTTGTGATGGTTCCTAAACATTATACTTTGTGATGGTTCCTAAACATTATACTTTGTGATGGTTCCTAAACATTATACTTTGTGATGGTTCCTAAACATTATACTTTGTGATGGTTCCTAAACATTATACTTTGTGATGGTTCCTAAACATTATACTTTGTGATGGTTCCTAAACATTATACTTTGTGATGGTTCCTAAACATTATACTTTGTGAGGGTTCCTAAACATTATACTTTGTGATGGTTCCTAAACATTATACTTTGTGATGGTTCTTAAACATTATATTTTGTGATGGTTCTTAAACATTATACTTTGTGATGGTTCCTAAACATTATACTTTGTGAGGGTTCTTAAATATTATAGTTTGTGATGGTTCCTAAACATTATACTTTGTGAGGGTTCCTAAACATTATACTTTGTGATGGTTCCTAAACATTATACTTTGTGATGGTTCCTAAACATTATACTTTGTGATGGTTCCTAAACATTATACTTTGTGATGGTTCCTAAACATTATACTTTGTGATGGTTCCTAAACATTATACTTTGTGATGGTTCCTAAACATTATACTTTGTGATGGTTCCTAAACATTATACTTTGTGATGGTTCCTAAACATTATACTTTGTGAGGGTTCCTAAACATTATACCTTGTAGTGGTTCCTAAATATTTAATTTAGTGATGACTCTTAAACATTATACTCTGTGATGGTTCCTAAATATTATGCTTCTTGATGGCTCCTAAACATTATACTGTGTGATGGCTCCTAAACATTATACTTCTTGATGGCTCATGATAGTTCTTAAACATTATATATTTTGATTGTTCCTAAACATCCTTTTTGAAACCTCTTAAACTTTAAACTTTGTCACTTTTCCTAAACATCATATATCATGATGGGCTCTAAACATTATACTTTGTGTTAATCTTACGTGCTTTGATAGTTCCTAAACATTATTCGTTCCTAAACACTATAATGGTTTCTAAGTGTTATAAACTGTAAAGATCATAAACATTATATAATTCTGTGATTGTTTCTGTGAATTGTATTTTTAAATAGCTCCTGAATGTTGATCTTTAAACATTCGGTGTGTTGTCTTAACATTTGTTTTGGAATTCCTAAACATAATATTTTGTGACGGCTCCTAAAAATTATACTTTGTACTAGTTTCCGAGAATTATGTTTTTTGAAGGTTCTTAAAAATTATATTTTAGTATAGATCCTAAACATTATGCTTTGCAATAGCTCCTGAACATTGCGTTTTGGGAAGGTTCATAAACATCTTACTTTTCAATAGTTCCTAAGCATTATATTTTGTAGCAGTTCTCTAACATTAATTTCTGAAGCGTCCTAAAACATTATACTTTGCAATAGATCTTAAACACTGCATTTTGGGAAGGCTCATAATACTTTGCAATAGATCCTTTGCATTATACTTCGTTAAAATTCTCAAGCAAAATATTTCGAAGACTCCTAAACATTATACTGTGCTATAGTTCCTAAACATTATACTTCGTAAAACTTCCCAAACATTGTATTTCGAGGGCTTCTAATCATCATACTTTGTGAGGGGTTCCTGTTACATCGCTGGTAGGATAATCTCTGGTTATTGTGACACAGGGAGGGTGGGTATCCCTTCTACAGCAAGTCTAAAATAACATTACTACCATCTTAGATAACATTATGATGACGGAGGATAACATTAGGGAGACGCAAGATAACTTTCGGATGATGAAAAAGGGACGTCTGAAATCATAGTTTTTTTTTTTTTTACCTGGCCACTGGACCCCTCATTAGTTCATTACCTTGTCATGGGAGGGGAAGACAAGGGGAAGGGAGAGGGAGGGGGAGGAGGGGAAGTGGATGTGAGGGGGGGGGGGCTGGTGAGCGTCTGCCTTCACCTGGACTTAGAAATATTAATACTCATCGGTGAAGCGTTAAACCCGTAAGGCTTATGCGGTTTCTAGAGGAGAGAAGGGGGCATGGGAAGGGGTAGTCAGATTTGATTCGATGGAGGAGAAGGGAGCGGAGGGGAGGAGGAAAGACGGGGAATAGCTCTATCAAGAGCCCTCCACCAGCCTCAAATGAAGAATAATAAATAAAACAGTAGAGTAATAGATCAGAACCTTCAAACAATAGATCAGAACCTTCAAACAATAGATCAGAACCTTCAAACAATAGATCAGAACCTTCAAACAATAGATCAGAACCATCAAACAATAGATCAGAACCTTCAAATAATAGATCAGAACCTTCAAACAATAGATCAGAACCTTCAGACAATAGATCAGAACCTTTAGACAATAGATCAGAACCTTCAGACAATAGATCAGAACCTTCAAACAATAGATCAGAACCTTCAAACAATAGCTCAGAACCTTCAAACAATAGATCAGAACCTTCAGACAATAGATCAGAACCTTCAAACAATAGATCAGAACCTTCAGACAATATCACACTATATAAGATATGCACTTGCCTGATTTGTACATGACAGCCACACGGAGGCACATATTTCTTCTGAAAGACGTCATAATGTTTCAAGGACTCAATCGAGGACCCGGATTTACAAACATGGGTAGCAATCCTGGCGAAGAAGCTGCGAGACCACTCACCGGACTCCCTAGACTCCTGGGACAGAGAAGCAAGGGAAATTAGCCGGGCGAGTGAGATAGGGAAGGATCGAGAAAACTAATCCCAATCACAGATGTATTGGATGGAGAGTGTTGGCAGGTAGCAGGAGCCCCGAGGAGACACAATGTTTCCTTGCCTCAGCTCGGAAACGCCAAGCCATCGGCAGGCAAAAAATTCAGGTTGATAAGAAAAGGACACCACGACACCCCGTATTCTGCTAAAATTCACCTCGAGAAGAAATATGGTCCGAAAATATCAGTGTCCCTAAATCTAAAAGGGGAAGTACTGCAGAAGGTGAGCTAACCCGAATCACCACTTGTCTTAACAGAACTAAAAGCCATAGAGCGGGTAACAAAAGGCGTACTAATGCGCTACCCACTAGGCATGTCTCTCGATGCAATTCATAGCAGCAAAAAAGTCCTGAAAGCTGAGTGACTCCGAGCCATGAATGACGGCAACGTACCTACGAGTCAGGTCTTGATCCAGCATAGAGGATCTCTCTCACCTTAACTGGATCCTGGTTACTGGAAAAAATACCAGGTTAGGACGTACAACCCAGAACCTTTGATGTGCTTCAGGTACCAGAGTTATAGCCACCTCAGCACCCAATGACAATTTAAAGAAGTATGTGGCATGCGCAGCGGGTCTCACCCAACCAAGGACTGCTTGGATAAACTAAAAAGAAGAGAGGCTATGGAACCCTGGTGTCCAAACTGCGGCAAGAAGCATCATGCCTGGAACCTGCACTGCTCGGAGAGGCTCCGCCGGGTAGGGCAGCATGGAAAACCCCAATTTTCTAGCTCCAACGCCAAGTAGAGCCCTCACCCCTGAGCAGAAGCCTCGTCCAGAGGAGGATCCGAGGCCACAGTGAAACAGGAAACCTAGGAACGTCAGCGATGGAGTCGCGCTTTTGCTCAGCCAACTTCTGATTCTCCTGCTCAAACTCCCACCCGACAACATTAGTCAACAGGCAGCATGCTGCAGGAACAGGCTACAGTCAACGCGTCAACCCTAGCTAGCACCACAACAGTCACCACTGAGGAGCACTGTAGCCCAAGAGGGCATAGCAAGACATCCCGTATTACCCTTGAATGATGTTGACGCTCACGCGCTTCGCCGATATCAAATGCGACCTGATTGACTTGGAAAAAAATAAAGAGATATTCATAACGATTGTGAAGACCTTCGTGAACATGTGCATGATGGATAAAATAGAGTCCATGAGCTTATTTGCAAATTTACTCGACCACCCAACACAGGACCCAGAGGCAATGATGGGTAGTCTGATGGACTTAGCGTGTTATTGTACATAAAATATTTTGCCGTGGAATCCACAGGGACCACAGCAAGACCCTGATCGCGGCCACAGAAGAAGTGAATTATATCAACATCTTTGAGAGCATCAGACGGGTCATCATAGGATTAAGACCAGTGTCAGGACGCAGTTCTTGACGAATCAGTCAATCACTCAATCAACTTGATTTGTATTTACTGATTTGTTTGCGGCAGATGAGTCTCATTTCCTGGCCTCTGCCTCTTGAAAAACGCTGACTTCTCTCACTGGTTTCTGGCCTCTTGGAACTTATATAAACTCTTGAAGCTGTGTACTGAATTTACCTCCGCCGCTTCCCCTTCCACCTCAATACACTTTTCAACCATCCTGAGGCTAAACAAGAACTTTTTAACATCTATTTTGTTCAGCTGTCTTCTTCAACTTTTATCTACATCCTTTTGTATTCCTATATGTTGAAAATGAAACAAAATACGGACAAGTTGATGATTAAGACACATGTGCAGAAGTTGGGGATAAGGATACCCAGCTGCATTTTACTCATCTACTGTATTCCATTCTTCTCCGGGACCAGTTTGATTGCAGACCTTTGGCCTCCTTCTAGCCGCTACAAGTTCTCGACTAACCAGAGGTTGCGCTCTGCGCTTCATACTAAGTCATAGCCCTATCAAATACAGTGAGTAAAAATCTGCAGAATTTTATGTTCCAGTTCCTGAGGTCTGCTAGTCTTACGTATATCGTCGAATTTACACTGCTTAAACCTCTGTTTATGGTTGATGTTGCATCACCTCCCAGAAGTAAAGCATCCAGAACTTCTGTATAGATTTTTAGATTTTGTCGCCGAAGCGGCTAGTTTATTGTGTACCTCGTATCTATCCTGTGGACAGCAAGAGCATATATGTACGCAATAGGCCTAGGAACTAGGCCTCTCAAGGGTTTACAGGAGTACATTTGGATTTATATCTACAGTGATTTTTTCTTCATATTCTGGATTGAATTTCTCATTGACGTATCATTCTAGAGTGATCTTGCAGACTTCCTCGGATCATTCTAGAGTGATCTTGCAGACTTCCTCGTATCATTCTAGAGTGACCTTGCAGACTTCCTCGGATCATTCTAGAGTGATCTTGCAGACTTCCTCGTATCATTCTAGAGTGATCTTGCAGACTTCCTCGTATCATTCTAGAGTGATCTTGCAGACTTCCTCGTATCATTCTAGAGTGATCTTGCAGACTTCCTCGTATCATTCTAGAGTGATCTTGCAGACTTCCTCGGATCATTCTAGAGTGATCTTGCAGACTTCCTCGTATCATTCTAGAGTGATCTTGCAGACTTCCTCGGATCATTCTAGAGTGATCTTGCAGACTTCCTCGTATCATTCTAGAGTGATCTTGCAGACTTCCTCGTATCATTCTAGAGTGATCTTGCAGACTTCCTCGGATCATTCTAGAGTGATCTTGCAGACTTCCTCGTATCATTCTAGAGTGATCTTGCAGACTTCCTCGGATCATTCTAGAGTGATCTTGCAGACTTCCTCGTATCATTCTAGAGTGATCTTGCAGACTTCCTCGGATCATTCTAGAGTGATCTTGCAGACTTCCTCGTATCATTCTAGAGTGATCTTGCAGACTTCCTCGGATCATTCTAGAGTGATCTTGCAGACTTCCTCGTATCATTCTAGAGTGATCTTGCAGACTTCCTCGGATCATTCTAGAGTGATCTTGCAGACTTCCTCGTATCATTCTAGAGTGATCTTGCAGACTTCCTCGGATCATTCTAGAGTGATCTTGCAGACTTCCTCGTATCATTCTAGAGTGATCTTGCAGACTTCCTCGGATCATTCTAGAGTGATCTTGCAGACTTCCTCGTATCATTCTAGAGTGATCTTGCAGACTTCCTCGGATCATTCTAGAGTGATCTTGCAGACTTCCTCGTATCATTCTAGAGTGATCTTGCAGACTTCCTCGGATCATTCTAGAGTGATCTTGCAGACTTCCTCGTATCATTCTAGAGTGATCTTGCAGACTTCCTCGGATCATTCTAGAGTGATCTTGCAGACTTCCTCGTATCATTCTAGAGTGATCTTGCAGACTTCCTCGGATCATTCTAGAGTGATCTTGCAGACTTCCTCGGATCATTCTAGAG
>NC_091318.1:14257428-14302428 GCF_038502225.1 Cherax quadricarinatus
TCTTCTTCTTCTTCTTCTTCTTCTTCTTCTTCTTCTTCTTCTTCTTCTTCTTCTTCTTCTTCTTCTTCTTCTTCTTCTTCCTCCTCCTCTTCTTCTTCTTCTTCTTCTTCTTCTTCTTCTTCTTCTTCTTCTTCTTCTTCTTCTTCTTCTTCTTCCTCCTCCTCTTCTTCTTCTTCTTCTTCTTCTTCTTCTTCTTCTTCTTCTTCTTCTTCTTCTTCTTCTTCTTCTTCTTCTTCTTCTTCCTCCTCCTCCTCTTCTTCTTCTTCTTCTTCTTCTTCTAGAAGTATAAATAATAGAAGTCCTCAGGTTGTTCTTCAACTCTATATATCCTTGGTTAGGCCTCATTTAGACTATGCTGCTCAGTTATGGTCACCGTATTACAGAATGGATATAAATGCTCTGGAAAACATACAGAGGAGGATGACAAAGATGATCCCATGTATCAGAAATCTTCCCTATGAGGATAGACTGAAGGCCCTGAATCTGCACTCTCTCGAAAGGCGTAGAATTAGGGGGGATATGATCGAGGTGTATAAATGGAAAACAGGAATAAATAAAGGGGATGTAAATAGCGTGCTGAAAATTTCCAGCCAAGACAGGACTCGCGACAATGGTTTCAAATTGGAAAAATTCAGATTCAAGAAGGATATAGGAAAGCACTGGTTTGGTAATAGAGTTGTGGATGAGTGGAACAAACTCCCGAGTACAGTTATTCAGGCTAAAACGTTGTGTAGTTTTAAAAATAGGTTAGATAAATACATGAGTGGGTGTGGGTGGGTGTGAGTTGGACCTGACTAGCTTGTGCTACTAAGTCTGATGCGGTGCTCCTTCCTTAAGTGGAAGATACCTGATTAGGTGGGTCATTGGGCTAATCCGAGGGATGGGGGGGGGGGAACTGCTGCGGATGGGTCATCTTTTTCTTCATCTTCTTTTTCTTCATCGTCATCATCATCATCATCATCTTCTTCTTCTTCTTCTTCTTCTTCTTCTTCTTCTTCTTCTTCTTCTTCTTCTTCTTCTTCTTCTTCTTCTTCTTCTTCTTCTTCTTCTTCTCCTCCTCCTCCTGTTCTTGCTTCTGTTTCTGCTCACAACATTTTCCTTGTAACTAAACGATAAATTACAAGGTTTAAGTGCCTCCTCAAGAAAATCATCACATAAGTAGTATTGTTGATGAATAAAGTACATGTGAAACACTTGGGGACCTTATTTCAGCAACGTTTCGCCCGCCGCAGCAGATTTTTTCAGTCGAATACTGAGGCGACTGGAGACAGAGGAAGAAATGGTGAGGACATTTTGATGTGTCATCTTTCTTCTTTAACCTATTGACATGACCGCCTTCCACTAGATGACCCCCGCCTACCTGTAAAGCCATCAGCAACTGCTGCAGCTCGCTTCTGTTTCCAGCATTTCAGTCTCCACCCTCACGACTCTGTCTTAGCCTAAAGAACTAGCTACCTTCTATCAAAGCTAAGGGACGAAGCACCTTAAATATACTTCTACAATATTAAATTCACCTCTGTATGTAACTGAAAAAGCCTGCTACGTAGGCGAAACGTTTCGGTAAAAAAAGATACCGAAGGGTTGCACATGTGTCTTATTTACTTGCCGACTTTTTATACCAGTGATGTGTTGATAATTAACATGTTCTTTGACTCGTACTTGTGTTCCAAACAAATGGTGGTCATCCTATGTGGACACAGCGGCTGTGCAGTCACTGGTTACAGGAAGAAACAGCGAAGTGTTTAACTCGGTGACACATCACGTATTTGAAACCCAGAGAAAGCTCAAGATAAACATACGTTTAGCTTCTGTGTTTCATGCAGGAAATGACAAGAGGAAACATCGAAGTATCTATCTTAGAAGCCATTTTTGGTAGATGAAGGCTTATAATTAATGGAAGTCACTCTGAAATTGCCATTGGAAACTGGGAGTCACCGGTCGTTGACGTAATAATGAAGGAGTGCAATGAGTGAGAGAGAAGCCAGGGTATCAGGAAAATAGAGGAAGGAAGACTATAGAGCAGCTGAATGAATCTGGGAGCTTCGGAACGAGGAGGACAGATAAATGCAATGGTTGTAAAAATGGCATATGCAGTTCAGTGTGGAAGAATGTCCTTATCCTCGGGAATGAAAATAACTCTAGCACATATAAACTGAATAATGTATAACGTGATCATACCGGATATGAAAACAACTTAGGAAGCTTTGTTAGCAAAAATCTGATGTCAAGACTGTAGTATCTGAATGTTCGTGATAAGGCCAAGAGGCTCCATGGAGTTCTATCAAGTGGTATAAGTAAAATCAGTTTCAAGGTTATTCTACCCTCAAGGGAGGTTCCTTGACGCTGGTGAGGGGCTCTTGATCTAGGGAATTCGATCTGTGCTCCAGTTCCCTGAATTGAGCCTGAATACCTTCCATCCCTCCCCCCCCCCACATGCGTTGTATAATCCTAAGGGTTTAGCGCTCCCACATGATTATAATAATCAAGGTTATTCTACAGCTGAATTAACCAAAGCAAATACTATGAAAGAAACAATTAAATATGACCTTGGTATGTTTGTGTCAAATAATAGATAGAACATTAAGAGAGAGAGGAAAATAATGAATCTGAATATAATATAAATACACTTAGAATCCTGAGTAGATGTATAACTCACTACGATAACATGAAAGTAGATAAAAATATTTACGGAGCAACTTGCAATGTAAACAGTATGATATTACTGACTTTTAGACTGATGTTGTAGTAGGGAGGCTTAGGCTGGGTTACAAGTATTTCTGACAGTTTGGTAGACACACAGATGATCAAACAAAATATAAAGTATTTGGGCAGACCTTTGGTCACTTTCCTGAACACTGTGTGATTCATTGTCCACTTACTGATGAATATAAAGATATGTAGTATGATAACCTATGTGATGTCAAGGTATCTTGACGATAATGTTAAAAAAAATCATTTAAAGCAAATATCTTAAATTTGCTTGCAACAAATAAGACATAAATTGTAAACAGGCCTAGTTTCTAGTTTTTTTTTTTGTATCCGTAGGATGAATATAAAGCACATAATAAACTAGCTTCTTCAGGGCCCAAATTTAATGAGATGCTGATGTGATATGGTTAATTTGTGTCTTGAGCAACGTAATTCACGTGAGATTCACTCTTAGGTCTTCTTTAATTTCAGTAATTTAAATTTGTGTAATTTCCTCGTGTGTGTGTGTGTGTGTGTGTGTGTGTGTGTGTGTGTGTGTGTGTGTGTGTGTGTGTGTGTGTGTGTGTGTGTGTGTGTGTGTGTGTGTGTGTGTGTGTGCGTGTGTGTGTGTGTGTGTGTATGGGCGCGCGCGTGCGTGCGTGTTGATTGTGAGGGTTGAAGTCTTGTTTGATGACTATGAGATTGTGAATCTTTGGTTGATAATTGTGAGGGTTTGAACCCTTGTTTGATGGCAGGTTCCTCGCTCAACCCGACAACGACTGATGATAGAGGATGGAAGCGCTTATATACGAGCGTGCTTCGTGGTTATAATGTGCAGCGGCAGTGTCTCACCGCAAAGTTTACCAGTAGTAGTCACGTAGTTACAGCCTTGTTTTGTGATGATTGTAGCCTCCACACTGACACTGCCGGCCCCCACACTGGTAACCCCCCACATTGCCAGCCCCCACACTGCCAGCCCCACACTGCTAGCCCGGTGGCCTGGTGGCTAAAGCTCCCGCTTCACACGCGGAGGGCCCGGGTTCGATTCCCGGCGGGTGGAAACATTCGACACGTTTCCTTACACCTGTTGTCCTGTTCACCTAGCAGCAAATAGGTACCTGGGTGTTAGTCGACTGGTGTGGGTCGTATCCTGGGGGACAAGATTAAGGACCCCAATGGAAATAAGTTAGACAGTCCTCGATGACGCACTGACTTTCTTGGGTTATCCTGGGTGGCTAACCCTCCGGGGTTAAAAATCCGAACAAAATCTTATCTTATCTTATCTTATCTTATCCCACACTGACGCTGCCAGCCTCCACATTGCCAGCCCTCACACTGCCAGTCTCCACACTGTCAACATCCACGGCCTCAAAGATAACGGTGAGGTATAACTAACCTATGTCACGGTGTAAAATTTGGACTCATGCTGAGTGCATATGGAGTCTTTACACTTGCAGATGTTAGAGTGCATTGTTGTGTTAAAATATCTTTCAGCATCAAAAAATTGCTAACTGGCCTTTTAGGTTAAAAATACTTTGTTAATTCATCAACTTCATTCGTTGCTTCCTGACGACACAACAAGACCTCGAAAAGAGTCTCCCAGTGCGTTACAGTGCGTCTACTTCTATAGTCTAAATCCAGGCCCATATACTATTTATTCTAGATTAGGTTAACCAAGTCTAACATTTATTTATGCCTAGTTCATTATCAATAGCCAATTGACATTTAGGTGCCGTTTACGTCTGGCAATGGGGAAGACACCATTGTCGCTCAGATCGTTGGAAACCACACGCTCGTCTGTTATATAGGTTGAAGGACAGGTTGCCTGATGCTTGCTTGTCCTCACATTGAATATAACACATGTTGTTTACGACGAATTAAGAGTCTTTCACCTGTCCTCTCTTTCTAGGCTGACCTGTTCTCTCTTTCTAGGTTGACTCGTCCTCCCTTTCTAGGCTGACCTGTTCTCTCTTTCTGGGTCGACCTGCCCTCCCTTTCTAGGCTGACCTGTCTTCTCTTTCTGGGTTGACCTGCCTCCCTATCTAGGCTGATCTGTCCTCTCTTTCTGGGCTGACCTGCCCTTCCTTTCTAGGCTAACCTGATCTCCCTTTCTGGGCTGACCTGTCCTCTCTTTCTAGGCTGACCTGTCCTCTCTTTCCAGGCTGACCTGTCCTCGCTAGGCTGACCTGTCTTCTCTTTCTAGGCTGACCTGTCTTCTCTTTCTAGGCGTCACTCCTCCAGGTACAGGTAGGTTCACCAGGACGGTCCTGGCCCGGGTCTTCTCCATGCGGTGACCCGGTAAGTAATACTCCCCTTATGTGATATGGTAAACTCTCACTTTAGCTGAAAGTTCAGGAAAATGTGTTACTTTTAGCTGAAAGATCAGGAAAAATGTATCACTTTTAACTGAAAGTGCAGGAAAACTGCCAGTTATAGCTAACAGTGAAGGAAAATTAGTTAACCGGCTTACTAATTTCTGTTAACAGTCCGCCGTAACCACAATGTCAAGTATGTAGTAGCAGTTTACTATATAGTAGCAGTTTACTATAGAAAATCAGTTATAACACAAAACAAACCCCAATATGAGAAAATAAACTAGAGGAGCATAATTTATTTCGAACAACATCTGAAGTCCTCTTCAGTCTGCTGAAGTCTCAGTTACAAGCACTGATGTACAGCACTCTACTCTTGTTTTATTTTTATTTGTGGGTTCTTCTTTGTTACTGACCAGTGTGTGTGTGTGTACTCACCTAATTGTGGTTGTAGGGATCGAGACTCAGCTCCTGGCCCCGCCTCTTCATTGACTGCTATTAGGTCCTCTCTCTCCCTGCTCCATGAGCTTTATCATACGTCATCTTGAAGCTATGTATGGTTCCTGCGTCCACTACCTCACTTGCTAGGCTATGCCACTTGCTGACTACTCTGTGACTGAAGAAATACTTCCTAACATCCCTTTGACTCATCTGGGTCTTCAACTTCCAGTTGTGACCCCTTGTTTGTGTGTCCCATCTCTTGGTGTGTGTGCGACACTTTTATGTGTGTAAATAATCTTTATAATATATACTTGGTATAGAAGCGTTTAATACACTTTGTGTTTAAAATATATAGTGATAGAGTAGCGTTTAATACACTTTGAGTTTAAAATATATACTTGGTATAGGAATGCTTTGTACTCTTCGTGTTAAAATAATTTTTCTTATTTAAAAATATATACTTGGGACGTTTAATACACTTTGTGCTTATTTTTTGCGTGTTGAAAAATATATGTTTGGGTTACTAATATTTATTGCGCTTTGTGTTTATAATTATACATGCGGGAAGGAGACTTCTTACGTTGCTGATCCTATTATTCTCGGCGTCGATGTTACTGAGCGTCAGTGAGTAACTGATGGAAGTCGCAGTAACAGCGTCTTGAGGAACGAGGAACAGTTGATTACGACTTCCGGTAGACTGCTCCAAGTGTGGGATCTCTTACTGACAAAATAAATTACGTAGTTCTGAGATTGACTCTCGCATGACGTCCAGCTTGTTTGTGTGTTGGTGTATTTGTGTTTGTGTATTCTCGTTCTTGGGTTTGTATTTGCATTCTTTGTTTGTGTTGGTGTTTGGTTTAGAAAGACATCTAAGGAACACTAGGACGCATTGATTTCTAATGAATATGGTTTAGTGTTTCCTCACGTGTCTTTGTAAACTAGTTTGTTGGTATGTATAACCCAGGTATATACCGTGCTGGTGTTTGGGTGGGTGTCCCCTAGGGTTCGTGTGGGTCCCCTTGGGTTCGTGTGGGTACCCTTGGTGTTGGGATTGTGTTGGTGTTTATTGGTTTGTGTTGTGGATATCTTGTTAGTGTTGGGGCATTTAAGTGTTTCTGCTGAGGTCCATGAACATTTTATATTGTGTTATATTCAACAAACGTTGTACTTGATCACGGACATCATAGGCAAGTGCCACCATAGACATCTTAGAAGACTTAGACAAATGCCACCATAATCTTAGGTACGTATCACCATAGATATCCTAGGTACGTGTTACCATAGACAGTTTAGGTACGTGTCACCATAGATATCCTAGGTACGTGTCACCATAGATATCCTAGGTATGTGTTACCATAGATATCTTAGATACGTGTCACCATAGATATCTTAGGGAATTGTTATCATAGATATCTTAGGAAAGTGTCACTAAAAACATCTTTGGCAAGTTTCGCCATAGTCATGTGAGACAAGTGTCACCATAGTCATGTGAGACAAGTGTCACCATAGTCATGTGAGACAAGTGTCACCATAGTCATGTGAGACAAGTGTCGCCATAGTCATGTGAGACAAGTGTCACCATAGTCATGTGAGACAAGCATCACCATAGTCATGTGAGACAAGCATCACCATAGTCATGTGAGACAAGTGTCACCATAGTCATGTGAGACAAGTGTCACCATAGTCATGTGAGACAAGCATCACCATAGTCATGTGAGACAAGTGTCACCATGGTCATGTGAGACAAGCATCACCATAGTCATGTGAGACAAGTGTCACCATATGACCGCCATACGTAACAGTATCTGGCATGGGTGAGATTTTCCACTATTAGTAATCAGACGACTTTAAGACAATAAAAATATAACTTAAAAACCTTGATACATCGCTGTGTTATCCCTTATATTCAACTTTCTTAAGCACTTCAAGGAAATTTCACTAAAATTAAAATATTTTGCTTCAAAAAAGTGTTTATTTAGAAATAAAGTGCCAAATCTCGTGGAGTGATATCAATAAAAAAAGAAAATATATTACAAATCATAAAAAATGAAGAAATAAGTTTTAGATAATTTGTTACAAGGACATGTTTGTATATAGAGTGAGTTGTGTTATGAAGCTCCTCTTGTAGCGTAATATTTCAAAACTACGACTGAAGAACCACATCAGAAATTGAACATCACGCTCTATGAAGGTCTTTTAATGTTCAACTTAATTTTAGATGTATACTTGTTTAATGGCATTTACAGAAAATTGCTCTGTATATGGGAACTTTATAGGAGAGTTGATTGTACACGAAATATATATATATATATATATATATATATATATATATATATATATATATATATATATATATATATATATATATATATATATATATATATATATATATATATATATATATATATATATATATCGTGCCGAATAGGTAAAACTTCCGACTTTTGCCTTAAATAGCTAGCACCGTTGTTCTCGCCGAATAAGACAGTAATTTCTCAAAAATCATTCTGAAACTAGCGAAAAAAAAATTTCATTGTGTTTGTTTATTCTAAATCATTGCAAACTTATCTGAAGTATATTCAGTTGGATTAAGCTAAATTTAAAGAAAATTCATACGTGTAACTTCAAAATATTCAACCTTCTGGTTAGTTTAGGTCAGACTCGTCAGGCGGATCTGCCATGAGACTAATTAAGCTTAATTAAGCTTCGAGGCCCCTTATCCCGGAGAGGCTCCAGAAGCCACTTCACTCAACATTGTATAAAAATTTTGGGTCAGCTTTATAAGAAGAGTTTTTTAAAATATAGTAACATTAATAATATAGTGTAATTCAATACAAATTAATAAATAAAAATTTAAAGGTATGACAAAAGTTGCCATTGCTGGTTGCCAAGACGGCCGCATAACAGTTCAAGCTTCAGGGCCCCAATAATGTAGGTCCGCCAATGGTGCAGCGTTGATACTCCAGTTCTCCAGTCCTGCCGAGGAGCACCATAACTACAATTCAAAATTTGGAAAATTGTCACCCACAATCCACTAATAAACCGAACGTTTCGTTATATGTAGTTATGGAAAACAAACCTTTCGTGTTGCAATCAACACATTGCAGAAATGAGTAAGAAATCCAGGAAGATCCGTTCTAGAGTCATTCCCTTGAACGGATCTTCCTTATGGGTCTTCTTTCCTTCTTCTTATTCTTGTTCTTCTTGTTCTTGCTATTGTCATTATTTTTATTATTACAGGGAAGCGCTAAACCCGTAATCTTCATACAGCTCCTAGGGAACAAGAATAAATAAGGATTTGATCCTAGGTAAAGGAAGGTAGATGCAGTTCCTCCGATCAGTCTGACAATCCTTCACGTATATCATCCCTCAGACGCCTTAAGACCATTGCGAGTTATTCCCAATAATACCAATAATAATAATAATAATAATAATAATAATAATAATTATTATTATTATTATTATTATTATTATTATTATTATTATTATTATTATTATTATTATTATTATTATTAGTAATAATGTTATTACTGGTGTTAAGGTAGCATTTATAATAAATAATTAAGATATTTCAGCAATACTAATAGTAACAATATTGCTTGAGAGACTAATCCTAAATACAGCTTCCTCATTATGTCGTATATGTAGAATATACGTGGGGCATGATGTGGCTGTGGTGGGGCATGATGTGGCTGTGGTGGGGCATGATGTGGCTGCGGTGGGGCATGATGTGGCTGTGGTGGGGCATGATGTGGCTGTGGTGGGGCATGATGTGGCTGCGGTGGGGCATGATGTGGCTGTGGTGGGGCATGATGTGGCTGTGGTGGGGCATGATGTGGCTGCGGTGGGGCATGATGTGGCTGTGGTGGGGCATGATGTGGCTGTAGTGGGGCATGATGTGGCTGCGGTGGGGCATGATGTGGCTGCGGTGGGGCATGATGTGGCTGTGGTGGGGCATGATGTGGCTGTGGTGGGGCATGATGTGGCTGCGGTGGGGCATGATGTGGCTGTGGTGGGGCATGATGTGGCTGTGGTAGGGCATGATGTGGCTGCGGTGGGGCATGATGTGGCTGTGGTGGGGCATGATGTGGCTGTGGTGGGGCATGATGTGGCTGTGGTGGGGCATGATGTGGCTGCGGTGGGGCAAGATGTGGCTGTGGTGGGGCATGATGTGGCTGTAGTGGGGCCTGATGTGGCTGCGGTGGGGCATGATGTGGCTGCGGTGGGGCATGATGTGGCTGTGGTGGGGCATGATGTGGCTGTGGTGGGGCATGATGTGGCTGCGGTGGGGCATGATGTGGCTGTGGTGGGGCATGATGTGGCTGTGGTAGGGCATGATGTGGCTGCGGTGGGGCATGATGTGGCTGTGGTGGGGCATGATGTGGCTGTGGTGGGGCATGATGTGGCTGTGGTGGGGCATGATGTGGCTGCGGTGGGGCATGATGTGGCTGCGGTTGGGCATGATGTGGCTGCGGTGGGGCATGATGTGGCTGCGGTGGGGCATGATGTGGATGAGGTGGGGTATGATGTGGCTGCGGTGGGGCATGATGTGGCTGCGGTGGGGCATGATGTGGCTGCGGTGGGGTATGATGTGGCTGCGGTGGGGCATGATGTGGCTGCGGTGGGGCATGATGTGGCTGAGGTGGGGCATGATGTGGCTGCGGTGGGGCATGATGTGGCTGCGGTGGGGCATGATGTGGCTGCGGTGGGGCATGATGTGGCTGCGATGGGGCATGGTGTGGCTGCGGTGGGGCATGATGTGGCTGCGGTGGGGCATGATGTAGCTGCGGTGGGGCATGATGTGGCTGCGGTGGGGCATGATGTAGCTACGGTGGGGCATGATGTGGCTGCGGTGGGGCATGATGTAGCTGCGGTGGGGCATGATGTGGCTGCGGTGGGGCATGATGTAGCTGCGGTGGGGCATGATGTGGCTGCGGTGGGGCATGATGTAGCTGCGGTGGGGCATGATGTGGCTGCGGTGGGGCATGATGTAGCTGCGGTGGGGCATGATGTAGCTGCGGTGGGGCATGATGTGGCTGCGGTGGGGCATGATGTAGCTGCGGTGGGGCATGATGTGGCTGCGGTGGGGCATGATGTAGCTGCGGTGGGGCATGATGTAGCTGCGGTGGGGCATGATGTGGCTGCGGTGGGGCATGATGTAGCTGCGGTGGGGCATGATGTAGCTGCGGTGGGGCATGATGTGGCTGCGGTGGGGCATGATGTGGCTGCAGAGCCACATGAAGAGAGTTTGTAGACGCCAGGATGATACCGAATTATATTCTCCTGTAACTTGTTATTGAATGATTAGCGCAAATTTAGAGCAATGTGTCTTGTTATTGTGTTAGGGAAAGTTAGTGTTACTGTGTGTGTGTTAGTGAAAATTAGTGTTCCTGTGCGTGAGTTAGTGAAAGTTAGTGTTAGTGTGTATGTGTGTTAGTGAAAGTTAGTGTTACTGTGTGTGAGTTAGCGAAAGTTAGTGTTACTGTGTGTTTGTTAGCGAAAGCTAGTGTTACTGTGTGTGTTAGTGAAAGTTAGTGTTACTGTGTGTGTGTTGGTGAAAGTTAGTGTCACTGTGTGTGTTAGTGAAAGTTAGTGTTGCTGTGTGTGTTAGTGAAAGTTAGTGTTACTGTGTGTGTTAGTGAAAGTTAGTGTTGCTGTGTGTGTTAGTGAAAGTTAGTGTTGCTGTGTGTGTTAGTGAAAGTTAGTGTTACTGTGTGTGTTAGTGAAAGTTAGTGTTACTGTGTGTGTTAGTGAAAGTTAGTGTTACTGTGTGTGTTAGTGAAAGTTAGTGTTACTGTGTGTGTTAGTGAAAGTTAGTGTTGCTGTGTGTGTTAGTGAAAGTTAGTGTTACTGTGTGTGTTAGTGAAACTTAGTATTACTGTGTGTGTGTGTGTTAGTGAGAGTGTTACTGTGTGTGTGTTAGTAAGAGTTAGTGTTACTGTGTGTGTGTTAGTAAAAGTTAGTGTTGCTGTGTGTGTGTTGGTGAGAGTTAGTGGTACTGTGTGTGTGTTAGTGAAAGTTAGTGTTACTGTGTGTGTGTGTCTTAGTAAGAGTTAGTGTTACTACGTGTGTGTTAGTGAAAGTTAGTGTTACTGCGTGTGTGTTAGTGAAAGTTAGTGTTACTGTGTGTGTGTTAGTAAGAGTGTTGCTGTGTGTGTGCGTGTGTGTTAGTGAGAGTGTTGTTAGTGTGTGTGTTTTTAATGAGTGTTTGCTAATGTGTTTGTTAATGAGAGTGCTTGTTAGTGTGTATTAATGAGAGTGTTTGTTAGTGTGTGTGTGTGGGTTTGTTAATGAGAGTTAATGAGCGCTGAGTATACCTCGGTGTGTGTACTAGTGAGCACTCAAGGTTATGTTAGAGTCTGGGATAGAAAGCACTGTTAGTATACTGTTAGTGTTCTAGGTTAGCACCGTCCTAACTTACACATGTGTTGCTTATTAGTTTGACACAGCGGGATTTCTACCGAGACAGCAGGGTGTTAGCGGCTATTTAAATGTCTACTGTTTCCTGTGTTCAGTTTTTTACGCTGTGCGCTTGATAATCGTAAGTAGCTGTGTATGTGTGTGTGTGTGTGTGTGTGTGTGTGTGTGTGTGTGTGTGTGTGTGTGTGTGTGTGTGTGTGTGTGTGTGTGTGTGTGTGTGTGTGTGTTGTACCGGAAGATCAGACAATACGCGAGTAGCAGTGGAAGTTATAAATTGTGTGTTTGTGTGTGTGTGTGTGTGTGTGTGTGTGTGTGTGTGTGTGTGTGTGTATGTGTGTGTGTGTGTGTGTGTGTGTGTGTGTGTGTGTGTGTGTGTGTGTGTGTGTGTGTGTGTGTGTGTGTGTGTGTGTGTGTGTGTGTTGATGTGTTTTGCAGAGTGTGAGTGTGTAGTCACCAATCTGTGTCTGCTGGGGTCGTGTCTCAGCCCCTGGCCCTGCCTCTCGAACTGGTCGCTACTGGGGTCATTCTCTCCTGTCCTCGTCAACCCTCTCATACATATTCTTAAAGCTATGTAAGTCTCCTGCCTATACCACATTGCTAAGTCGTTCCATTTTCTGCCAACTGAGACCCAATATATATTTCCTAACTTACCTGTGACTCATACATTGTTTTAATTTCCAGCCGTGCCCTTGTGTACATGTTTCTCGCCTCTCAAGCACCCCTTCCCTGCCCACTCTGTCAAATTCATAACAGTATTTTCTACGTTGTTATCACGTTTCCCATGGTTCATCTGTAATCTGTCAATACGTTGTCACTTTAGTATCTGGTCATAGTTCATACTCCTTAAGTCTAAGCTAGTCTTGTGTAAATCTCTGCACTTTTTATATTATTTTTGGCATATTGGTTCAAGTATTAGCTCCATACAGGTGTTGCATGCTCAAAAAATGGGCCTGACAGGTGTTGCGTATAGTGTTGTGACATTTACCAAACTGGCATTTTGCAACAGAGGTCTTTCTATTGTGCCTCAGAAGATATGCTCAGTACTGTGCTCACCCCGAGGTCCTCCTCCTCCTTGAGAGTTGAAGACTTTCTTCTCACTGTAATACGAGTTCACGAGTCTGTCTCAATTTTGCATTGTATAATAAATTACAATTTTCTAAAATTACCTGCTAATTTCTAGGATGGATTTGCAACCGCGGTGCTGGTCACTGCTGGCTGGTCACTGCTGGCTGGTCACTGCTGGCTGGTCACTGCTGGCTGGTCACTGCTGGCTGGTCACTGCTGGCTGGTCACTGCTAACGCCGAGTGCAGTTGTCGGAGGCGAGGATGTATCTAATATGTTTTATACATTTTATTAGTGTGCGTGTGTGTGTGTGTGTGTGTGTGTGTGTGTGTGTGTGTGTGTGTGTGTGTGTGTGTGTGTGTGTGTGTGTGTGTGTGTGTGTGTGTGTACTCACCTAATTGTGGTTGCAGGGGTCGACACTCAGCTCCTGGCCCCGCCTCTTCACTGAAAGCTACTAGGTCCTCGCTCTCCCTGCTCCATGACCTTTATCATACCTCGTCTTGAAGTTATGTATGGTTCCTGCCTCCACTACCTCACTCGCTAGACTTTTCCACTTCCTTACAACTCTATGACTGAAGAAATACTTCCTAACATCCCTTTTACTCATCTAAGTCTTCAACTTCCAATTGTGACTGTCAGTATTCTCATCAATATTTTTGAGACCTTTGAGTATTTGTAGTCCAGAATTTATAGATGACGAAATCTCAGAAATTTATGAAATAGCTAATGATCTAAAATACCCAAGAAACGTAACTGATAAATCTTTTAAAATTACCAGAAAAACTTTTTACAATTCAAAATGGGACAACTAACCTTATTCAACTAAAAATATATTGGTTCTCCTTTACCATGAAAACTTAGTTGATATGCCTTCTCTTCTTAAGACTTTTAATGTCAAAGTTGTATTTAAAAATCTTGATACATTAAAAATAACTTTTGATAAAAAAAAAAAATCCCCCCAAAATGCTGACGGATGTCTATAAGATTCCTTGTAAAATATGTGATAAAGTTTATTACGGTCAAACTGGTAAAAGTCTCGAACTAAGATTAAAACAACATAAATATAGCATTAGAACTGAACAAGATTCTAATGTTCTGTTTATTCATGTGAGAGATTTTAACCATCCAATTGATTTTCAAAAGACTGAGAAAGTTGTATCAAGCAAGTCCATGGTTGCAGGAATATAATAGAATCATGTTCCATAAAAAGCAGTTTTGAAAATAATATGAATATTTCTTTTGGTTTAGACAAGTTGGATTCATTTATAATTAATAAAATTTGGGAAGACTTTAATGATACATTAGACAAGTAAAAAAATCTTAATGCTTGGGTAGAGTATCAGCTGTGTTTCACAGAGTCGGGTGTTGTGACGCCACTGTGAGGTGTAGTCTTGCCTTTATATGCCCATCTATGTTGATTTTTGTTTTTATAGTTCCTTGATAATGTGAGAAGTCACGAAATCCCCTGGAATTTTGCTGTTCTTTCACAGTGGTTGTCCTGAATATAATTATATATAATTATATATATATATATATATATATATATATATATATATATATATATATATATATATATATATATATATATATATATATATATATATATAAATATACATATATATATATATATATATATATATATATATATATATATATATATATATATATATATATATATATATATATATGTATATATATATATATATATTATATATATACATATGCATATATATAAATATATATATATATATATATATATATATATATATATATATATATATATATATATATATATATATATATAATTATATAATATATATATATATATATATATATATATATATATATATATATATATATATATATATATATATATATATATATATATATATATATATATATATATATATATATATATATATATATATGGTTTTTAATACTTGACGTGCTGTTGGAGTGAGAGCAAAGTAACATTTATGAAGGGATTCAGGGAAACCGGCAGGCCGGACTTGAGTCCTGGAGATGGGAAGTACAGTGCCTGCACTCTGAAGGAGGGGTGTTAATGTTGCAGTTTAAAAACTGTAGTGTAAAGCACCCTTCTGGCAAGACAGTGATGGAGTGAATGATGGTGAAAGTTTTTCTTTTTCGGGGCACCCTGCCTTGGTGGGAATCGGCCAATGTGATAATAAAAAAATAATAATAAAATATATATATATATATATATATATATATATATATATATATATATATATATATATATATATATATATATATATATATATATATATATATATATATATATATATAATATGAGAGTGCCATCTACGGTGCTCATTGGGGACCCACATTCTCAGGGAAGAGAATAAATAGATTTCTAACCTGGGGTTGTTTGAGTATTTTTTTCTGCTGCCCCTTCCCTATATGCTGTATATATTTACTCACATGAAGTTTTTAAAAGCTTCATATGAATGATTCAGTGAAATATATTCTTTTTTACATTCTGATGAGGTATGCAGAATTACAAAGAGTCAATTGAAATTAAGATCTTTGAGCTTCTTAAGCGCCGGTCGGGAACCCAAGATACAGCAGGTATTGTCTCTCTGGATCGCCACACTGAGGAGCTGGAAGAGAAAGGTGGCAGCTCTCGGGTCTCTGGTGGTTTCGCAAGTCTTGAACCCAGCTTCTCGAGGATACCCATGGCATGCTTTCCCCATGAGCCAAAGGTCTTGACTTATGGGGAGTCTGTGATCTTCCCTGTGATCAGCAGCACCACCCTGCTGACCAGCACTAAATGGGATGTAGGTAACGAGTTTCCATCCTAGGAAAGGAAGTGAACGCCATTTTTTTTTCCAAGCACCTAGGTTGCTCAGAGCCTGCCCATGCACCGCCCACGAGCGTCACATCACTGTTTCGCCCATGTGCGTCACATCACTATTTCGCCCACGTGCGTCACATCACTGTTTCGCCCACGTGCGATAGATTATAGAGGTATGGGTGTTTGTGGGAAACAATCAGGCTACAGCATTAGGGCTAAAAACAGCAGTTATTACCGGGATACCTCAGGGATATGTTTAAAAGACAATATTCAAAATAACGTTGCTAGTAATGGCAAATCAATTGATCAACAAACAAAGAGAGATAGTAGAGGACAAAGAGTGACTAGCTCCCTTAAGGTTTACTATACAAATAGTAGGAGTCTAAGAAATAAGATAGATGAGCTAAAATTACTTGCAAGTGTAGGTAATATAGATATTATTGGTATAACAGAGACCTGGTTCAACCTGATAGAGAAATGCCTTCTGAATGCAACATACAGGGTTATAAACTATTCCACACTGATAGGGTCAACAGGAAGGGTGGTGGTGTGGCGATGTATGTCAGAGAAAATTTAAATTGTTGTCTTAGACATGATATAAGATTAGAAACATCGAGCACAGAATCTGTTTGGCTACAGTTTTTCGAGGGACGTGACAAATTAATTTTGGGTGTCATTTATAGGCCCCCAAACCTTGACAGGGAGGGCAGTAAGCTGTTATGGGACGAAATTCATAAGGCATCTAGATGTGAAAATGTTGTGATAATGGGAGATTTTAACTTTAGACAAATTGATTGGAACAATATGACAGGAAATCTTGAGTCTAGTGACTTTCTTGATACGGTTCAGGATTGCTTTTTAGAACAGGTTGTGACAGAACCAACTAGAGGCAACAATCTGCTTGACTTGGTTCTTGCCAACAAAGATTCACTAATTAATAATCTTGAGGTTAATGATGAGCTTGGAGAAAGTGATCACAAATCACTTAGTTTCAATATATCATGGAATTACCCAGATAACTCTAATCAAATCTCTGTCCCAGATTTTCGCTTGGCCGACTTCATGGGACTGAAAAATTACCTGGGTGGGCTAAATTGGGATGTCCTGACTATGGGTCAGGTAAGTGATCTTGGTTGCCAATATGACGTTTTTCAGAGCATAGGTCTAGCTGCTCAGACAACTTTTGTTCCGAGTAGGGAAATAAGATCTAACAAAAATGATCCCAAATGGATGAACAATAGATTAAAACATCTCATTGGTCAAAAGAGAGGCATATATAGGCGTATCAAAAGAGGGGATGGGCAGTTAAGAAATCAATATATTCAATTAAAGAGAGAAATAAAGAAAGGAATAAGAAAAGCAAAAAGGGATTATGAGGCTAATGTCGCAAGGGATTCAAAGACTAACCCAAAAGGGTTCTTTCAGGTATACAGAAGTATAACTGATAAGGATATGTGTGAAATTCTAAATGCCTACTTCCTCTCAGTTTTCACCCAGGAAAATACTAGTGATATTCCTGAAATAATAGATTATGTAGAACAGGATGATAATAAACTATGTACGATTACGGTAACTAGTGACATGGTCCTCAGACAAATAGAGAAACTAAAACCGAACAAATCCCCAGGTCCTGATGAACTGTTTGCAAGGGTGTTAAAAGAATGTAAAGAGGAACTTAGCATACCTTTGGCTAATCTTTTTAACATATCACTACAAATTGGCATAGTGCATGATAAGTGGAAAATGGCAAATGTAATTCCTATTTACAAGGCAGTCTTACCTCCAAAGTGGGAAAATTTATGGAATCAATAATTGCCGAAGCAATTCGTAGCCATCTCGATAGGCACAGAACAGCAGCTTGTGCTTGGTGCAGGAACATCAGCTTGTGCTGGGTGATCTCAACACGGTTTTACAAAGGGGCGTTCCTGTCTTACGAATTTACTAATTTTTTCACTAAGGTGTTTGAGGAGGTAGATCATGGTAATGAATATGATATTGTGTATATGGACTTCAGTAAGGCTTTCGATAGAGTTCCACACCAGAAGCTATTGAGGAAACTTAAGGCACACGGAATAGGAGAAATTTTTTCCTGGGTAGAGGCATGGCTGACAAATAGACAGCAGAGAGTTTGCATTAATGGGGAGAAATCAGAATGGGGGCACGTCACAAGCGGTTTTCCTTAGGGGTCAGTGTTGGGCCCGTTGTTGTTCACAATTTACATAAACGACATAGATGAGGGAATAAATAGCGACATAAGCAAATTTGCTGATGACACCAAAATAGGCCGTCCAATTCATTCTAATGAGGACACTAGAGCACTCCAGGAGGATTTGAATAGACTGATGCAATGGTCGGAGAAGTGGCAGATGCAGTTTAATATAGACAAATGCAAAAGTCTAAATGTTGGACAGTTAATAACCATGTCACATATAAACTAAATAATGTAGATCTTAATACTACTGATTGCGAAAAGGATTTAGGAGTTCTGGTTAGCAGTAATCTAAAACCAAGACAACAGTGCATTAGTGTTCGCAGTAAAGCTAACAGAATTCTTGGCTTCATAACTAGAAGTATAAATAATAGAAGTCCTCAGGTTGTTCTTCAACTCTATATATCCTTGGTTAGGCCTCATTTAGACTATGCTGCTCAGTTATGGTCACCGTATTACAGAATGGATATAAATGCTCTGGAAAACGTACAGAGGAGGATGACAAAGATGATCCCATGTATCAGAAATCTTCCCTATGAGGATAGACTGAGGGCCCTGAATCTGCACTCTCTCGAAAGGCGTAGAATTAGGGATAATATGATCGAGGTGTATAAATGGAAAACAGGAATAAATAAAGGGGATGTAAATAGCCTGCTGAAAATTTCCAGCCAAGACAGGACTCGCAGCAATGGTTTCAAGTTGGAAAAATTCAGATTCAGGAAGGATATAGGAAAGCACTGGTTTGGTAATAAAGTTGTGGATGAGTGGAACAATCTCCCGAGTACAGTTATTCAAGCTAAAACGTTGTGTAGTTTTAAAAACAGGTTAGATAAATACATGAGTGGGTGTGGGTGGGTGTGAGCTGGACCTGACTAGCTTGTGCTGCTGGTTCTGGTGCTGTGCTCCATCCTTGAGTTTAGGTGACCAGACTGGGTGGGTCATTGGGCTAATCCGGAGGGGGGGTCATTGGTCTTATCCGGGGGGGGTCACATGGACCTGCTCTGCATGGGTCAGTAGGCCTGTTGCAGTGTTCCTTCTTTTTTATGTTCTTATGTTCTTATCACTGTTTCGCCCAGGTGCGTCACATCACTGTTTCGCCCACCCATGCGTTCATACACTGCCTTAAATATTTTGCATGGAATAGTTTTACAAATATATGAAGCAGACTCGTCCCTGAAGTGTATTCTGAGACCTGTATTTACCTTCGTCCCATAAAATGAGAAAAATAAACCTGGTCCTCCAGCACTGGGAGTCCGGGTCAAAATAACAAATAACGGAAAGTGATAGGTATTCCGTGTGTGTTTTGAGAGAGAGAGAGAGAGAGAGAGAGAGAGAGAGAGAGAGAGAGAGAGAGAGAGAGAGAGAGAGAGAGAGAGAGAGAGAGAGAGAGAGAGAGAGAGAGAGAGAGAGAGAGAGAGAGAGAGAGAGAGAGAGAGAGAGAGAGAGAGAGAGAGAGAGAGAGATAGAGAGAGAGAGAGAGAGAGAGAGAGAATGTAGGAGAAAGGGATAAAGAAAAGGTTAAAATCAAGATCGATGCATCTGTTGAGGAGTGACTTACTTTGGACTGTGTAGATTGCTGAAGCAAAGAGAGAGAGAGAGAGAGAGAGAGAGACAGAGAGAAAGGCTTGCTATCGTCCCAGGACCTTCCCCAGCATTGCCCAAAATGCAGGAGTCACGGAGGCTGTCGTAAACAGCCACGAAAATATCAACTCCCGAGGTCTGGTAGAGGTATGAGGCAGCACGCCCCTACTGGTCAGGTTACGTGGTAAACACACGCCTCGCACGTCTCCATTGCTTGTTGCCGTACCGCCGTACCTCGGGACCACCCTGGTAGACCCACACACACTGCCAACCCCACTCCTCACACACTGCGTCTAGAACGTGTTGTTTTTAACGCTCTATACCTTTAATGGCGCCACCCTGCTGCCGGACGCTCCTCATTCTTCTGATTTTTTTTTTATTAACAGTTAAACTCTCTCTCTCTCTCTCAAGAGAGAGAGAGAGAAAGAATGGGTGAGAGGGAGAGTTAGCCGTCAATAAATAACACACACACACACACGCACACACACACACACACACACACACACACACACACACACACACACACACACACACACACACACACACACACACACACACACACACACACACACACACATATATATATATATATATATATATATATATATATATATATATATATATATATATATATATATATATATATATATATATATATATATATATATATATATATATATATATATATACATATATATATATATATAGGTAGTAGGTTAGTTGGTAGACAGCAACCACCCAGGGAGGTACTACCGTCCTGCCAAGTGAGTGTAAAACGGAACCCTGTAATTGTTTTACATGATGGTAGGATTGCTGGTGTCTTTTTTCTGTCTCGTAAACATGCAAGATTTCAGGTACGTCCTGCTACTTCTACTTACACTTAGGTCACACTACACATAGATGTACAAGCATATATATACACACCCCTCTGGGTTTTCTTCTATTTTCTTTCTAGTTCTTGTTCTTGTTTATTTCCTCTTATCTCCGTGGGGAAGTGGAACAGAATTCTTCCTCCGTAAGTCATGCGTGTTGTAAGAGGCGACTAAAATGCCAGGAGCAAGGGGCTAGTAACCCCTTCTCCTGTATATATAGAAACTTTCGTTTTTCCTTTTATGCCACCCCGCCTCGGTGGGATAAGTCCGGTGTGTTGAAAGATATATATATATATATATATATATATATATATATATATATATATATATATATATATATATATATATATATATATATATATATATATATATATATATATATGTAAAACAAAACACTCTGAAAGAATAGAGAAATTCAAGCGCTTTCGTGACTACTCACATTATCAATGTTGTGAGAGTCACAAAGAAACTTGGAATTTCTATTCTTTCAGAGTGGTTGTTTTGCATATTCTGAAATCACCTGTTTACTGTGATCTTATTGCATATATATATATATATATATATATATATATAGCTTTTCTTTCTTTCAACACACCGGCCGTATCCCACCAAGGCGGGGTGGCCCAAAAGGAAAAACGAAAGTTTCTCCTTTTACATTTAGTAATATATACAGGAGAAGAGGTTACTAGCCCCTTGCTCCCTGCATTTTAGTCGCCTCTTACAACACGCATGGCTTACGGAGGAAGAATTCTGTTCCACTTCCTATGGAGAATATATATATATATATATATATATATATATATATATATATATATATATATATATATATATATATATATATATATATATATATATATGTGTGTGTATATATATATGTTTGTGTATATTTCGCATGCTCTCGCGAATTCCTTGCATTGTTCAAATCTCTAGTAAGGCTGATGCATGCAGGGGATGAGATGAAAAGCTGTAAGCCTTCTCCCTGAAAGCTGGCTGCCTTGGATCAAACGTGTAGCGGATGCTACACGCCAAGGTATTGGTCCAGTGTGGGTAGATTGGTAAAGCACTGCGTACCTTGTCCAAAGGTTCGTAGGTTCGAGTCTCCTTCAGCCAGAGATCAGTGTTTGTGTATATTTCGCATGCTCTCGCGAATTCCTTGCATTGTTCAAATCTCTAGTAAGGCTGATGCATGCAGGGGATGAGATGAAAAGCTGTAAGCCTTCTCCCTGAAAGCTGGCTGCCTTGGATCAAACGTGTAGCGGATGCTACACGCCAAGGTATTGGTCCAGTGTGGGTAGATTGGTAAAGCACTGCGTACCTTGTCCAAAGGTTCGTAGGTTCGAGTCTCCTTCAGCCAGAGATCAGTGTTTGTGTATATTTCGCATGCTCTCGCGAATTCCTTTCATATATATATATATATATATATATATATATATATATATATATATATATATATATATATATATATATATATATATATATATATAAAGTTTTTCTTCTTCTCTTTTTTAGTAATTGTATACAGGAGAAGGGGTTACTAGCCCATTGCTCCCGGCATTTTAGTCGCCTCATACGACACGCATGGCTTACGGAGGAAAGATTCTTTTCCACTTCCCCATGGACAATAGAAGAAATAAAAAAGAACAAGAGCTATTTAGAAAAAGGAGAAAAACCTAGATGTATGTATATATATATATGCATGTGCGTGTCTGTGAAGTGTGACCAAAGTGTAAGTAGGAGTAGCAAGATATCCCTGTTATCTTAGCGTGTTTATGAGACAGAAAAAGAAACTAAAAGAGGAGGCAGTTAGGGTAAGATATAAACAGCTATTGGAGGATAGATGGGCTAATGAGAGCATAGGCAATGGGGTCGAAGAGGTATGGGGTAGGTTTAAAAATGTAGTGTTAGAGTGTTCAGCAGAAGTTTGTGGTTACAGGAAAGTGGGTGCAGGAGGGAAGAGGAGCGATTGGTGGAATGATGATGTAAAGAGAGTAGTAAGGGAGAAAAAGTTAGCATATGAGAAGTTTTTACAAAGTAGAAGTGATGCAAGGAGGGAAGAGTATATGGAGAAAAAGAGAGAAGTTAAGAGAGTGGTGAAGCAATGTAAAAAGAGAGCAAATGAGAGAGTGGGTGAGATGTTATCAACAAATTTTGTTGAAAATAAGAAAAAGTTTTGGAGTGAGATTAACAAGTTAAGAAAGCCTAGAGAACAAATGGATTTGTCAGTTAAAAATAGGAGAGGAGAGTTATTAAATGGAGAGTTAGAGGTATTGGGAAGATGGAAGGAATATTTTGAGGAATTGTTAAATGTTGATGAAGATAGGGAAGCTGTGATTTCGTGTATAGGGCAAGGAGGAATAACATCTTGTAGGAGTGAGGAAGAGCCAGTTGTGAGTGTGGGGGAAGTTCGTGAGGCAGTAGGCAAAATGAAAGGGGGTAAGGCAGCCGGGATTGATGGGATAAAGATAGAAATGTTAAAAGCAGGTGGGGATATAGTTTTGGAGTGGTTGGTGCAATTATTTAATAAATGTATGGAAGAGGGTAAGGTACCTAGGGATTGGCAGAGAGCATGCATAGTTCCTTTGTATAAAGGCAAAGGGGATAAAAGAGAGTGCAAAAATTATAGGGGGATAAGTCTGTTGAGTGTACCTGGTAAAGTGTATGGTAGAGTTATAATTGAAAGAATTAAGAGTAAGACGGAGAATAGGATAGCAGATGAACAAGGAGGCTTTAGGAAAGGTAGGGGGTGTGTGGACCAGGTGTTTACAGTGAAACATATAAGTGAACAGTATTTAGATAAGGCTAAAGAGGTCTTTGTGGCATTTATGGATTTGGAAAAGGCATATGACAGGGTGGATAGGGGGGCAATGTGGCAGATGTTGCAAGTGTATGGTGTAGGAGGTAGGTTACTGAAAGCAGTGAAGAGTTTTTACGAGGATAGTGAGGCTCAAGTTAGAGTATGTAGGAAAGAAGGAAATTTTTTCCCAGTAAAGGTAGGCCTTAGACAAGGATGTGTGATGTCACCGTGGTTGTTTAATATATTTATAGATGGGGTTGTAAGAGAAGTAAATGCGAGGGTCTTGGCAAGAGGCGTGGAGTTAAAAGACAAAGAATCACACACAAAGTGGGAGTTGTCACAGCTGCTCTTTGCTGATGACACTGTGCTCTTGGGAGATTCTGAAGAGAAGTTGCAGAGATTGGTGGATGAATTTGGTAGGGTGTGCAAAAGAAGAAAATTAAAGGTGAATACAGGAAAGAGTAAGGTTATGAGGATAACAAAAAGATTAGGTGATGAAAGATTGAATATCAGATTGGAGGGAGAGAGTATGGAGGAGGTGAATGTATTCAGATATTTGGGAGTGGACGTGTCAGCGGATGGGTCTATGAAAGATGAGGTGAATCATAGAATTGATGAGGGAAAAAGAGTGAGTGGTGCACTTAGGAGTCTGTGGAGACAAAGAACTTTGTCCTTGGAGGCAAAGAGGGGAATGTATGAGAGTATAGTTTTACCAACGCTCTTATATGGGTGTGAAGCGTGGGTGATGAATGTTGCAGCGAGGAGAAGGCTGGAGGCAGTGGAGATGTCATGTCTGAGGGCAATGTGTGGTGTGAATATAATGCAGAGAATTCGTAGTTTGGAAGTTAGGAGGAGGTGCGGGATTACCAAAACTGTTGTCCAGAGGGCTGAGGAAGGGTTGTTGAGGTGGTTCGGACATGTAGAGAGAATGGAGCGAAACAGAATGACTTCAAGAGTGTATCAGTCTGTAGTGGAAGGAAGGCGGGGTAGGGGTCGGCCTAGGAAGGGTTGGAGGGAGGGGGTAAAGGAGGTTTTGTGTGCGAGGGGCTTGGACTTCCAGCAGGCATGCGTGAGCGTGTTTGATAGGAGTGAATGGAGACAAATGGTTTTTAATACTTGACGTGCTGTTGGAGTGTGAGCAAAGTAACATTTATGAAGGGATTCAGGGAAACCGGCAGGCCGGACTTGAGTCCTGGAGATGGGAAGTACAGTGCCTGCACTCTGAAGGAGGGGTGTTAATGTTGCAGTTTAAAAACTGTAGTGTAAAGCACCCTTCTGGCAAGACAGTGATGGAGTGAATGATGGTGAAAGTTTTTCTTTTTCGGGCCACCCTGCCTTGGTGGGAATCGGCCGGTGTGATAATAAAAAAAAAAAAAAATAATATATATATATATATATATATATATATATATACCATGAAAGCTTGATAAAAGCTTCTGAGGCTTGACAGTAGGTCACAGTTGGTGCAGCTGAAATATACATATCACAGAAGTGCTGGCTGTCAAATCGTCTCTCGTAGGCTTCGTGGCTCAGTGGTACAGCATTGGGCCTGCTAAATGCCAGGACCACGGTTCAAGTCCCCGTCCATTCTTCTGTTTATTCAGATGACTAGTGGGTGACAGAACTTCATCCTGTCTCACTGAGAGCTGTTATTAACACAGCATGTTTTCTGTGCCAAAGTGATTTAGTGACGTGGCCTCTCTGATCAATTATTGTTCAACAGTGTAGCCTAGTCCTGCCCAACTTGTCTTGGGTCAACCTTCATGTTGTGAGTGGTGCTTTGTACAAGTGAAGTAGTGTCTGTCAGGTTCAGGCGGGTTGTTCCCTGGCCAGTACGTGTACTAAGCATACCACGGGCGGGATTGAACCCGCGGTCAGAGTCTCAAAACTCCAGACCGTCGCGTTAGCCACTGGACCAGCTAGCCACAATAAGATTCATCCAACTAGGTATATTTCTACACCATAGGAAGGTTAGCACAGGCACCACTGTGACCACAAATGCAAGTTTTTACAGACGAATCTCCAGCTAGCGTGGCCGTGACGAACTCTAGCTCAAGTCCCCTCAATGCCGTCAACATGACTCACGAAATCGTAATGACACGATTGCAAACAAACCATACCACGGGCGGGAATTTTGAGACTCTCTGACCGCGGGTTCAATCCCGCCCGTGGTATGGTTTGTTTGCAATCGTGTCATTACAATTTCGTGAGTCAGTACGTGTACTATTAGACATATAGTCTGTACATGAATGGTATACTATACCTTTAATGGCAACAAGATGAAAATTAGACACATGCAGCATCTGGGTATCTTTAATGTAGACATTTCACCATCCAATGGCTTTAGCAATACAAATTCTAGGACATAAAACGTCTACATTAAAGACACCCAGATGTTGTATTTGTGTCTAATTTTCACAGATATATAGTTTAAATATGTCTAGAAGCCGTTGCAACGATGAATTATTATTGTATATGTATGTACTTCTAAATATATAATGTAGACCCAATTTCGCCTCCCTTCTTATTTTTTTCACTCCTAAGTGTAGTTGCTGTTGCTTCACTCTGTACTGATGGAGATATCTTCATAAAAATTCCAGTTCTCTTGTTTATAGGTTAGATCATCGTGAGGGATGGTAACTCCCAAGTAACAGTAACTCCAGCTCTGTTGGTACGAAACTTTTGGAGCCCCCTTAGCTGATGAAGCCTCAACGGAATGCTTGATGATATCCTCATCGCCCTACTGAAGTCTCCTTGTTCAGGCTGACAGGTTTCAACACTAAATGTGATCCCTTTTGCGTGATGGAACACCAAAGGAAAACTTTAAGTTTTGCTTCTATTGTTTAACTATCGTAGTGAATAGGGTAGCAGCACATTGCTGATTCATCCAGTTTTGATTTAAGAAAGAAGTGTGAGCATACAGATGCAGTATAGGTAACAGCGATCGTCACACTTTCAGCCACACTCACAGGGTTGAGAGTGTAGCTGACAGTGTGATGAGCGACGTAAGAGTGGGTGTCCCGCACTGGGCTCTTAACACATGTACGTCTTGCAAAAATTCTCAACTATTACTGTTATTGTCACAAGAATGTAAGTAGAATTTCTCTCTCACTGTGAGATACAAAAAATGCTGTGCTGGAGACATCACTTGTCCACCAAGTGTACCTAGAGAGATATTTCGCTTTCAGTAGCTTTAACAAAGGTCTAGTTAGAGCGAAATGTCTCCTGTAAATAAAAATTTGTTCTTTACAAAGTATCTTTTTCTAATAATTGTTTTAATCGCCCATCAGGAACTCACTGTACTGAAAAAGAATATTTGCTGGTAAATAATAATTCTGGTAAAGCAATTCGAGTGGTAGAAACGAGTGATTTACTACTTACAGTAATTACAACCTTTGAGCCACTTGGGGTCCTTGGTATAAATGTAATAGCGGAAGATTGAACAAAGTGCAACTGTGGTTTTTGACACCAACTTCCTGGTCAACTTAGACAGCTGTGAGTCCAGATTACCAGCGCTAATAGCTGAATTGATCACATTCTGGAGGTATTTACGCGCAAGTTTTGTAAAGCTTTATTTTTTCCACAAGTTAATTTGTTCCTGTTGTGCATTTTCGTTAGTAATGTCCAGAGGCGCATCTTTATAATTACAAACACATCAAGCAGGATGATTTTGTTACAGTGTGAGGGTCTTCCAAGGCAACTTCCACACTACATGGTGGATACAACAACTGTAGTGTTCCAGATCTTTTATATGAGCAAGTATAACGCTGTTTATACACAAGTACTACTCTCTTTCTTAAGATAACTTATACACGAGTACTACTCTCTCTCTTAAGATAGCTTATACATGAGTACTACTCTCTCTCTTAAGATAGCTTACACACGAGTACTACTCTCTCTCTTAAGACAGCTTATACACGAGTACTACTCTCTCTCTTAAGACAGCTTATACACGAGTACTACTCTCTCTCTCTTAAGATAGCTTACACACGAGTACTATTCTCTCTCTTAAGACAGCTTATACACGAGTACTACTCTCTTTCTTAAGATAGCTTATACACGAGTACTACTCTCTCTCTCTTAAGATAGCTTACACACGAGTACTACTCTCTCTCTTAAGACAGCTTATACACGAGTACTACTCTCTTTCTTAAGATAACTTATACACGAGTACTACTCTCTCTCTTAAGATAGCTTATACATGAGTACTACTCTCTCTCTTAAGATAGCTTACACACGAGTACTACTCTCTCTCTTAAGACAGCTTACACACGAGTACTACTCTCTTTCTTAAGATAGCTTATACACGAGTACTACTCTCTTTCTTAAGATAGCTTATACACGAGAACTACTCTCTCTCTTAAGATAGCTTATACATGAGTACTATTCTCTTTCTTAAGATAGCTTATACACGAGTACTACTCTCTCTCTTAAGATAGTTTATACACGAGTACTAATCTCTCTTTTAAGATAGCTTATACACGAGTACTATTCTCTCTCTTAAGATAGCTTATACACGAGTACTACTCTCTCTCTTAAGATAGCTTATACACGAGTACTACTCTCTCTCTTAAGATAGCTTATACACGAGTACTATTCTCTCTCTTAAGATAGCTTATACACGAGTACTACTCTCTTTCTTAAGATAGCTTATACACGAGTACTACTCTCTTAAGATAGCTTATACACGAGTACTACTCTCTCTCTTAAGATAGCTTATACACGAGTACTACTATCTCTCTTAAGATAGCTTATACACGAGTACTACTCTCTCTCTTAAGATAGTTTATACACGCAGAGAAATTCAGCTCAGAACACAATACATTTTAAAACACTTATTATTAGTTTATTAGTCACTGAAAATCACCTATACGTGTTTTGATCATACTGAAGGTAAATGCACTTGTTAGATTTGCATACCATTAATATAACGAAAGAGACGATTTATATGATTTATAAATCATCGGAACAGGAATGTTAATCAGTGTTTCTACCCACCAAAGTTGTTTACGTCTTTATTAATGCACAGTCATTACCAATTTTCAGCTATCTTCATAATTTTGTACTATCAATAATAATTTTCTGCTATCGTAACTAATTTACTATCATTACAGAAATCATAATCACAATATAATCAAAACTATTAAAAATCCATTAGTCGCAGTCCAAATTACATTCGTAATTCGTTCCAAGTTTGCAAGCTTTAAGTAGCAGAAAATTCTGACGAAAGCGGAAATATTCACGCTATTTAAACTGGAAAACGAGTTGTTCAAACCTCACCAGCAAGGTGAGGTGACCCAACCTCAGGGGTAGATGGGAGCATGTGAGGCGGGCACTTAGTTATAGCAGTATATACCAGCGATGATGGGTACGTCAACTGTAGAATGAGACACTAGTGTCTCATTCTACACCGTGATGGTTTTGTAAACCATTTACTTCACCCGTCAAGTGTATTATAACACGTAACAGTGTACTGGGAAAGGCAAGCATCTTCAGCAATAAAATCACGTTTGGGATGTTCTGTATTACTGCTGATAGTGAGAACTTCAGCAGAAATGTTACATTTAAACATGTCAGTGAAAGTAGAGGAGAGACTTCCTATTGGAAGGGAAAATATGAACAATTATACGAGGTAAAATATCCAAATGAGGTAATGTCACTAGCGGTGTCCCGTCCCTGCCCTCCCCTCTCCTATATATACTGGCTCCCTCGCCTTCGTGTGTTAGTGTGACTTATAAATGGTCCAAGTCAGATCGAAGCGTCGTCATAAATTTCTCTCTCCTATGTGTGTGTTATATGTGTAGTGTTTCTATACATATAACCAAATGGGATTACGAACTATATTTAATTTCTTGAAGACGTAAAATTTTTATGCAAGATAAGGAGTCAACATGTCTATGTATGCCCACAGGAATGAACGTTGAAGTAAAATGTGGATTATGGAATTCGATGTAGGTGAATATAAATGAATAAAGATTGGAGAGAAAGTGACAACATACCACACAAAGAGTACAAATTGTGTGAAGACTATTAACAACAACGGGCAAAAAAATCGACCTAGAAGTCACTCTTGATAAATGTGTCATAGGAGAATCCAATAAGTGACACAATGAGAAAATTACAGACGACACTGGCCAACTTTAGAATAAGATTCAACTGCTAGAACAGTCTTGTTGCAGTGCTAGACACATTAAGATTACATTCAGAAACTACTGAACTAGAATATGTGAATATAGATGATTATCATGCAGAACCCTAACTTAAAACATGTGAACGTAGATGATTATCATACAGAACCCTAACTTAAAACATGTGAACGTAGATGATTATCATACAGAACCCTAACTTAAACATGTGAACGTAGATGATTATCATGCAGAACCCTAACTTAAAACATGTGAACGTAGATGATTATCTTGCAGAACCCTAACTTACAATAGCTAAACCTTGTTTTTTAATTATATGGCTACATCCTGAGACCAAAGATCATCTAGAGTTTAGCATCGTCAAAGAATTTAATATTGTAGCTACAGCGAAAGAGAAACTAGAAATGAGAATGTTAGAGTTTGTAAATTATGGAGTTTGAACCTGAACTCGTGACTCTGCACCTACAGCTGAATTCTTTACCGTGAAATAGTTATCTCTTTATCGATTTTGTTGTTGTTGTTGTTGACCCGAACTGGCCGAATGGATTCACCTATTTGTGGTTGCAGGGGTTGATTCAAAGCTCCTGGCCACGTCTCTTCGCTGATCGCTACTAGGTCCACTCTCTCCCTGCTCCATGAGCTTCATCGTATTGTATCTTGGTGAGTTCTTATTCACTTTTGCAACGTTTCTAGTTTTATATATTTTAACCAATTTTGTCATTTGTAATTGTTTATAATGTTGCATTGTCATTTTGCACTTAAGTTGTGATTGTCTTACAGAGCTTGTTAGTTGTATTGTTTCACCGAAACGTCGATATACCAAATAAATTAATTATATATCAGAGTTAGTGGAGACAAATTACTTTTCTGATTTAAGGTGCTATTGGAGTGTAAGTTAACATAAATGAAGTTATTCAAGAAAAGCCGGTTAGCCAGATTGAGTCCTGGAGGTCGAAAATACAGTACCTGCTTTCTGATGGAAGGATGAGGATGCAGCAGTCATTGAATGACAAAGAATGTGATTCGTCTTTTTTTGGTTAATCCTACCTTGATGGGAGGCGATTGTTATGCTCTGTCTGTCTGCCTGTCTTTCTCTCTCTCTACACACAAACATACACATTTTATATATATATATATATATATATATATATATATATATATATATATATATATATATATATATATATATATATATATATATATATATATATATATATATATATATATATATATATATATGCAATAAGATCACAGTAAACAGGTGATTTCAGAATATGCAAAACAACCACTCTGAAAGAATAGAGAAATTCCAAGCGCTTTCGTGACTACTCACATTATCAAGGAACATAGTTCCTTGATAATGTGAGTAGTCACGAAAGCGCTTGGAATTTCTCTATTCTTTCAGAGTGGTTGTTTTGCATATATATATATATATATATATATATATATATATATATATATATATATATATATATATATATATATATATATATATATATATATATATATATACATACATATATATATATATATATATATATATATATATATATATATATATATATATATATATATATATATATATATATATATATATATATGTGTGTATATATATATATATATATATATATATATATATATTTATATAGATAGATAGATAGATAGATAGATATATAGCAAGGTTTGTGGTTGATAGACGATTAATCACCATTCTTAATAAGTTTTTAACAATAATATCCATGATTATAATTAGATAATGAAGCATCGGGAAGGAAGATTATGCAGGGAGGTTAGTGCCTGAGGGTGGTAGCGTCCGGCCCAGCCTGCTGGTAGCCTGACACTGATGTATCGCCTCCCTCCTCAACTCTTCCCCCACCCACCGTTTAACAACTGCGACATTAATACATGTGGGAGAAAATATTAACGCACAAATAAATGGGTCAAGTTAATGGCCGGAATTCGAAATGTTGTTCCCAGGAAGGGCAGGACGAGGGTGGTGACGCCTGCCTGCTGGCGTCTCCACGCCGCGGAGGTCCACCCGTAACTCCGCTGAGAGTGTGCCTCTTCATTCAAGGAATTGGATGTACCCTTCCTTTTCCATGGAATAAAGCCGAATGCCTCCCCCCTTTCCCAGAAGCTGTATATAACCCTTACGGGTTTGCCTCTCCATCCAGGATGCAATAATAATAATTGAAGACTCACACAACAGTGTAACCATGGCTCCCTACACTGCGCTTAGGATCATAACCGCTGAGAGAAGGTTTGTTGTCTTATTTTATAAGATAGTTACTTGCAAATGAGTGGAAAGAGTTATCAGAGCTTATTTCTTGGGTAGCATTGAAAATTATGTTGGGCAAATGTTTTGTTAGTGGGATGGATTGTAAAGGACCTGCCTAGTATGGGCCAACAGGCCTGCTGCAGTGATCCTCCTTTCTTATGTTCTTATGTAATTCAAGCGTATCTGTTGATTGATTTGGTTGGCCAGTGTTGTCCCAGCCCTGGTCTTGTCCAGTTGGTGACCCGGCAAGCCTGTCTATATATCTTGGCCATATTCCGTAACACAGAGTGGGTTTCTTGTAAAAGTAATGAAATATGTCAATCTGGTTCTTGTAGACCCTTATAGGCTCAGCAGCTAAAGCAGTTACAAACATTTTATTCTAACAGAACTGGGGTTACTATCGCGTGTAAACTATCATAGGCAAACTTCGTACTGCTGTGTCGAATGGTGCATCTCTATCTTGTGTTTTATCGAGCGATTTTTTCAAACGTTGTCGACTTCAGCGCTTCTGGAATATGATAAGGATGTAATTATCAGATTTCTTGAAATTGACACTTATACAATAATTTAAGTTTACTTATGTTTCAGGTCAAACGTTAACTTCAGTTATATTGCACTAGAAACTATCTTGTGTTATCTCTCTGTCTTCACATTATTATTACAGGATTGTATAGTTATGGGGAATGGGATACAATCAGTTTGGGGAATGACGAATAATCAGTTTTAACCGAGGAAGGGAAAGAGTACCTCTAGTTCCTTCGATCAAGAACCTTTCACCAGCAATCAAGAATAGCCCATGAAGGGGCAGTTCTATAGAGATTTTTGAAAGGAAAGGTGTTATCAAGGATTGCAGTCTCTTCTTAATAGCACCTCTGTACTCCCCATCTTATATTGTTCTCAACATATATACCTCCAGATGAGCATCGGGAGAAAGAAGAATATTTCTTTCACAAACATGTGTTCATGTTGTATTTCTACGAAAAGTCGCACCAGTCGGCCCTAATACACATCCCAAATATGAAACTTGGTTCTGATTTTATTGCCGTAGATGCTTGCCTCTCCCAGTACACTGCCACTTCTTATAATACTCATAATACACTTGACAATAATATTGAATGCGCGGCAGTAGCCAATGTTGCTGTCAGCCGCTCACCAACTGTCAACTTAATGTAATATAAATACTTTACAAAACCATCAAGGTGAAAAATGAGACACTAGTGTGTCATTCTACACTTGACTTACCCATCAACACTGCTATAACTAAGTGCCCGCCTCACATGCTCCCATCTACCCCTGAGGTTGGGTCACCTCACCTTGCTGGTGAGGCTTGAACAACTCATTTTTCAGTTTAAATAGCGTGAAGATTTCCCCTTTCGTCAGAATTTTCTGCTACTTAAAGCTTGCAAACTTGGAACGAATTACGAATATAATTTAGAATACGACTAAAGGACTTTTAATATTTTTTTATTATATTGTGGTTATGATTTCTATAATGATAATAAAGTACTTATGATAACATACAATTATTATTGATAGTACAAAATTATGAAGATAGCTGAAAATTGTTAAGGACTGCGCATTAATAAAGATTTAAACAACTTTGGTGGGTAGAAACACTGATTAACATTCCTGTTCTGATGATTTATAAATCATATAAATCGTCTCTTTCGTTATATTAATGGTATACAAATCTAACAAGTGGATTTACCTTAAGTATGATCAAAACACGTATCAGGTGATTTTCAGTGACTAATAAACTAATAATAAGTGTTTTAAAATGTATTGTGTTCTGAGCTGAATTTCTCTGCTTCTATTTGGACTACTCACTGCCTATAAAACGTATGTTAGACTACAACTGACTCCACAACCCTGTGTGTGATAAGCTATCTTAAGAGAGAGAATAGTACTCGTGTATAAGCTATCTTAAGAGAGAGAATAGTACTCGTGTATAAGCTATCTTAAGAGAGAGAATAGTACTCGTGTATAAGCTATCTTAAGAGAGAGAGAGTAGTACTCGTGTATAAGCTATCTTAAGAGAGAGAGAGTAGTACTCGTGTATAAGCTATCTTAAGAGAGAGAATAGTACTCGTGTATAAGCTATCTTAAGAGAGAGAGAGTAGTACTCGTGTATAAGCTATCTTAAGAGAGAGTAATATTCGTGTATAAGCTATCTTAAGAGAGAGAATAGTACTCGTGTGTAAGCTATCTTAAGAGAGAGAGTAGTACTCGTGTATAAGCTATCTTAAGAGAGAGAGTAGTACTCGTGTATAAGCTATCTTAAGAAAGAGAGTAGTACTCGTGTATAAGCTATCTTAAGAGAGAGAGTAGTACTCGTGTATAAGCTATCTTAAGAGAGAGAGTAGTACTCGTGTATAAGCTATCTTAAGAGAGAGAGTAGTACTCGTGTATAAGCTATCTTAAGAAAGAGAGTAGTACTCGTGTATAAGCTATCTTAAGAGAGAGAGTAGTACTCGTGTATAAGCTATCTTAAGAGAGAGAGAGTAGTACTCGTGTATAAGCTATCTTAAGAGAGAAAGTAGTACTCATGTATAAGTTATCTTAAGAAAGAGAGTAGTACTCGTGTATAAGCTATTTTAAGAGAGAGAGTAGTACTCGTGTATAAGCTATCTTAAGAGAGAGAGTAGTACTCGTGTATAAGCTATCTTAAGAGAGAGAGTAGTACTCGTGTATAAGCTATCTTAAAAAAGAGAGTAGTACTCGTGTATAAGCTATCTTAAAAAAGAGAGTAGTACTCGTGTATAAGTTATCTTAAGAAAGAGAGTAGTACTTGTGTATAAACAGCTTTATACTTGCTCATATAAAAGATCTGGAACACTACAGTTGTTGTATCCACCATGTAGTGTGGAAGTTGCCTTGGAAGACTCTCACACTGTAACAAAATCATCCTGCTTGATGTGTTTGTAATTATAAAGATGCGCCTCTGGACATTACTAACGAAAATGCACAACAGGAACAAATTAACTTGTGGAAAAAATAAAGCTTTACAAAACTTGCGCGTAAATACCTCCAGAATGTGATCAATTCAGCTATTAGCGCTGGTAATCTGGACTCACAGCTGTCTAAGTTGACCAGGAAGTTGGTGTCAAAAACCACAGTTGCACTTTGTTCAATCTTCCGCTATTACATTTATACCAAGGACCCCAAGTGGCTCAAAGGTTGTAATTACTGTAAGTAGTAAATCACTCGTTTCTACCACTCGAATTGCTTTACCAGAATTATTATTTACCAGCAAATATTCTTTTTCAGTACAGTGAGTTCCTGATGGGCGATTAAAACAATTATTAGAAAAAGATACTTTGTAAAGAACAAATTTTTATTTACAGGAGACATTTCGCTTAAACTAGAGCTATTAACTCTACCTAGAGCGAAACGCTGAGTGTGAATGAAGATTTTATCCGTTTGTCGTCTTTTTCATTATTTTTGTGAGCAATCATTGGTATCCCACAGTATTATTTTGTGTCTCACATTAAGAGAGAAATTATATTTACACTCTTGTGACATCACCAATAATAGCCGGATATTTTTTTCCAAGAAGAACATATATAAGAGTCGAGACAACCACTGACAGCTCTCTGATAGCTCTGATAGTATGCTGGTATTTGCATACAACTCTGTGAGTGTGGCTGACAGTCTGGTGACCGCTGTTACCTATACTGCATCTGTAGTCAGGATGGTGTGCTGACACCTTTTCTCCTCATTAATCATAATTCGATATAGCAGCAATGGGCTGCTACTGTATTCTGTATGACAGTTACACAGCGGGAGCAGTAGCCTTGTTTCCCTGTTATATTCCATCGCTTAAAGTTGAAATCTGTCAGCCTGAGCTGGAAGACTTCAGTAGAGCTGGATGTCGTCCAGTATTCCATTAAGGGTTCAGCAGTTGCTCAGGTTTCCTTCCAGTAGCGAGAGTTCTAGTTATTGTTACTTGGGTACTAGATGCATTTCGGTGGTAGTGCGACGCGAGAAAGGCACCGAAGCATGGCGCAACACCATATATATATATATATATATATATATATATATATATATATATATATATATATATATATATATATATATATATATATATATATACATATATATATATATATATATATATATATATATATATATATATATAAATGTCATGCCGAATAGGCAGAACTTGCGATCTTGGCTTAAATAGCAACGCTCATCTTGCCATATAGGACAAGTGAAAATTTGTGTATGCAATAATTTCGCCAAAATCATTCTGAACCTAACGAAAAAAATATATTTGATTGTGTTTGGTATTAAATTATTGCAAAGCTAAAATAAATTGCGCTTGTTATAATAAGGCTAGGTAAGTTTTCTAAGTTCCTTTTGGTGCAAAATTATAAATTTTTACATCAACAATAATGAAAAAAATATATCTTTAAACGTATAAGAGAAAATTTTAGAAAGAACTTAATTTTATATGAGTTCTTGCTAATTGACCAGTTTTACATATTCGGCACGACATATATATATATATATATATATATATATATATATATATATATATATATATAGGAGGGGTGTTAATGTTGCAGTTTAAAAACTGTAGTGTAAAGCACCCTTCTGGCAAGACAGTGATGGAGTGAATGATGGTGAAAGTTTTTCTTTTTCGGGCCACCCTGCCTTGGTGGGAATCGGCCGGTGTGATAATAAAAATAATATATATATATATATATATATATATATATATATATATATGTCATGCCGATTAGATAAACTGGTCAATTAGCAAGAACTCATTTAAAATTAAGTCCTTTCTAAAATTTTCTCTTTTGCGTTTAGAGATATTTTTTCATATATGTTAATGTAAAAATTAAAAATTTTGTACCAAAAGAACCTTAGAAAACTTACCTATCCTTATAATAACAAGCGCAATTTAATTTAGCCTAATCCAGTTAAATATATTTTAGACAAGTTTACAATAATTTATTAATAAACAAACACAATGAAATATATTTTTTTTCGTTAAGTTCAGAATTATTTTTTCGAAATTATGCATACACAAATTTTCGCTCGCCTTATGCGGCAAGAAGAGCGTTGCTATTAAAACCAAAATCGCAAGTTTTACTTGTTCGGCACGATATATATATATATATATATATATATATATATATATATATATATATATATATATATATATATATATATATATATATATATATATATATATATATATATATATATATATATATATATATATATGGTGTTGCGCCATGCTTCGGTGCCTTTCTCGCGTCGCACTACCACCGAAATGCATCTAGTACCCAAGTAACAATAATTAGAACTCTCTCTACTGGAAGGAAACCTGAGCAACTGCTGAACCATTAATGGAATACTGGACGACATCCAGCTCTACTGAAGTCTTCCAGCTCAGGCTGACAGATTTCAACTTTAAGCGATGGAATATAACAGGGAAACAAGGCTACTGCTCCCGCTGTGTAACTGTCATACAGAATATAGTAGCAGCCCATTGCTGCTATATCGAATTATGATTAATGAGGAGAAAAGGTGTCAGCACACCATCCTGACTACAGATGCAGTATAGGTAACAGCGGTCACCAGACTGTCAGCCACACTCACAGAGTTGTATGCAAATACCAGCATACTATCAGAGCTATCAGAGAGCTGTCAGTGGTTGTCTCGACTCTTATATATGTTCTTCTTGGAAAAAAATATCCGGCTATTATTGGTGTTGTATATATATATATATATATATATATATATATATATATATATATATATATATATATATATATATATATATATATATATATATATATATATATATATGTCGTGCCGAATATGCAAAACTGGTCAATTAGCAAGAACTCATTTAAAATTAAGTCCTTTCCAAAATTTTCTCTTATACATTTAAAGATATATTTTTTTCATTAATGTTAATGTAAAAATTTTTAATTTTGCACCAAAAGGAACTTAGAAAACTCACCTAACCTTGTTATAACAAGAGCAATTTATTTTAGCCTAACCCAACTAAATATATTTTAGATTTGTTTACAGTAATTTAATACTAAACAAACACAATGAAATATATTTTTTTCGTTAGGTTATGAATGATTTTGGCGAAATTATTGCATACACAAATTTTCGCTTGTCCTATATGGCAAGATGATCGTTGCTATTTAAGCCAAGATCGAAAGTTCTGCCTATTCGGCACGACATATATATATATATATATATATATATATATATATATATATATATATATATATATATATATATATATATATATATATATATATATATATATATATATATATATATATATATATATATATATATGCAAAACAACCACTCTGAAAAAATAGAGAAATTCCAAGCGCTTTCGTGACTACTCACATTATCAAGGAACTATCTACATACATATACATACTATATACATATATTATATATATATATATATATATATATATATATATATATATATATATATATATATATGTATATAGTATGTATATGTATGTATATGTATATGTATGTAGATAGTTCCTTGATAATGTGAGTAGTCACGAAAGCGCTTGGAATTTCTCAATTTTTTCAGAGTGGTTGTTTTGCATATATATATATATATATATATATATATATATATATATATATATATATATATATTATATATATATATATATATATATATATTATATATATATATATATTATATATATATATATATATATATATATATATATATATATATATATATATATATATATATATATATATATATATATATATATATATATATATGTGTGTGTGTGTGTGTGTGTGTGTGTGTGTGTGTGTAAACAGAGAAATAATATAGAAGAAGAACAAGAACAAGAACAAGAAGATTAAGAACAGGAGTAGAAAGAACAAGAAGAGCAAGAACAGGAAGAGGAAGAACAAGAATAGGTTGAGGAAGAACATGAACTAGGAAAAGTAAGAACAGGAAGAGGAGCGAGAACGAAGAAGAGTAAGAAGAGTATGAACAGGAATAGGAAGAAAAGGAGAAAGACGAATAATAGGGAGACCAGTTTACGTTATATACCTCACTCCAAACCTGCCATGGGAGACCAGTTTACGTTATATACCTCACTCCAAACCTGCCATGGGAGACCAGTTTACGTTATATACCTCACTCCAAACCTGCCATGGGAGTCCAGTTTACGTTATATACCTCACTCCAAACCTGCCATGGGAGACCAGTTTACGTTATATACCTCACTCCAAACCTGCCATGGGAGACCAGTTTACGTTATATACCTCACTCCAAACCTGCCATGGGAGACCAGTTTTCATTATATACCTTATTCCAGACCTGCCATGGGAGTACCAGTTTACATTATATAACTCATGCCTGAACTGCCATGGGAGACCAGTGTACATTATATACCTCACTCCAGAACTACCATGGGAGAGCAGTTTACATTATATACCTCACTCCAGGCCTGCCATGGGAGACCAGGTTTACATTATATACCTCCAGACCTGCCGTGGGAGACCAGGTTTACATTATATACCTCCAGACCTGCCGTGGGAGACCAGGTTTACATTATATATCTTCAGACCTGCCGTGGGAGACCAGGTTTACATTATATATCTTCAGACCTGCCGTGGGAGATCAGGTTTACATTATATACCTCCAGACCTGCCGTGGGAGATCAGGTTTACATTATATACCTCCAGACCTGCCATGGGAGACCAGGTTTACATTATATACCTCCAGACCTGCCGTGGGAGACCAGGTTTACATTATATACCTCCAGACTTGCCGTGGGAGACCGGATTTACATTATATACCTCACTCCAGACCTGCCGTGGGAGACCAGGTTTACATTATATACCTCCAGACCTGCCGTGGGAGACCAGGTTTACATTATATACCTCCAGACCTGCCGTGGGAGACCAGGTTTACATTATATATCTTCAGACCTGCCGTGGGAGACCAGGTTTACATTATATATCTTCAGACCTGCCGTGGGAGACCAGGTTTACATTATATATATTCAGACCTGCCGTGGGAGATCAGGTTTACATTATATACCTCCAGACCTGCCGTGGGAGATCAGGTTTACATTATATACCTCCAGACCTGCCATGGGAGACCAGTTTACATTATATACCTCCAGACCTGCCATGGGAGATCAGGTTTACATTATATACCTCCAGACTTGCCGTGGGAGACCGGGTTTACATTATATACCTCCAGACCTGCCGTGGGAGATCAGGTTTACATTATATACCTCCAGACCTGCCATGGGAGACCGGCTTTACATTATATACCTCCAGACCTGCCGTGGGAGACCGGGTTTACATTATATACCTCCAGACCTGCCATGGGAGACCAGTTTACATTATATACCTCCAGACCTGCCATGGGAGACCAATTTACATTATATACCTCCAGACCTGCCATGGGAGATCAGGTTTACATTATATACCTCCAGACTTGCCGTGGGAGACCGGGTTTATATTATATACCTCCAGACCTGCCATGGGAGATCAGGTTTACATTATATACCTCACTCCAGACCTGCCGTGGGAGACCAGGTTTACATTATATACCTCCAGACCTACCATGGGAGACCAATTTACATTATATACCTCCAGACCTGCCATGGGAGACCGGTTTACATTATATACCTCACTCCAGAGACATGATAATCACACACTGCCACATATAAATTGATATTAAAGCTCTTATAAATTGTTATTAAGCAACCAAACGATGGAACTCGGGCGGGAATAAGCAAGCTTTACGCTCTTATTATTGTAAAGCTCCCTTCTCCGGACTCGTACTCCCGGCACTGGCCTCGGCTTCCCTCCCCTCCCTCCCTTCGTTCTCATCTCTCTCTCTTGTGAGGATTCGAACAGCGGATCGTCAATAGAATTTACATGTATATCCTTTGTTCCCACTTCCGTCTACTAAAATATGTATGGGTTAAGACTGATAAAAAAAATCATTGATAATTGTTAATAATACAGAATACATAAGAAATGAACGACCCAGTGGGAGGAGAATATCCGTGTATTAACCTGTATGAAAGTCTTAATACCCTTGTATTACCTTGTATGATAGTCTTCCCGGTCTTGGATTTGTGTGGTAATAACGTGATGTCTGGGAGCAATTTTTAGCCTTATGTAAGGAGGAGATAGAGGTGAGGATAGTGTGTGCTACTACAGCGTCACTAAAGCAGTGTGGGGGAGGGCGGATGGTGTGGGGGCGTGTGTGTGTGGGAGTGGGTGTGTGTATGGGGGGGGGGTGGTGATGTGTGTGTGTGGGAGTGTGTGTGTATGGGGGGATGGTGGTGATGTGTGTGTGTGGGAGTGGGTGTGTGTATGGGGGGGGTGGTGGTGATGTGTGTGTGTGGGAGTGGGTGTGTGTATGGGGGGGTGGTGGTGATGTGTGTGTGTGGGAGTGGGTGTGTGTATGGGGGGATGGTGGTGATGTGTGTGTGTGGGAGTGGGTGTGTGTATGGGGGGATGGTGGTGATGTGTGTGTGTGGGAGTGGGTGTGTGTGTGTGTTGGGGTGGGTGTGTGTGGGGGGCGTGTGTGTGGGGGGGCGTGTGTGTGTGTGTGTGGGTTGGGGGGTATGTGAGGGTGCGGGCGTGTGGAGTATGTGTGTGGGCGTGTTGGGTGTGTGTTTGTGGGCGTGTGGGGTATGTGTGTGCGCATGTGGGGTGTGTGTGTGTGTGTGGGGTATGTGTGTGGGCATGTGGGGGCGTGTGGGGAGATGTGAGGGGAAGTAATGAGAGTGATGTTGGGGTTAGTCACACTCTCCCCCACACCACTAGTTATACCTGGAAAGGCTTTTGATCCGGGGAATTGGAGTTACCCGTCACATTGAATCAAAATTAAACATTGATTTGCTGTTTATGTCGCTGTTGTTGTTGTTTCATCTGGCTGTTGTTGTTGTTTCACCTGGCTGTTGTTGTTGTTGTTTCATCTGGCTGTTGTTGTTGTTGTTTCATCTGGCTGTTGTTGTTGTTTCATCTGGCTGTTGTTGTTTATTCATCTGGCTGTTGTTGTTGTTTCATCTGGCTGTTGTTGTTGTTTCATCTGGCTGTTGTTGTTGTTTCATCTGGCTGTTGTTGTTGTTTCATCTGGCTGTTGTTGTTGATTCATCTGGTTGTTGTTGTTGTTTCATCTGGCTGTTGTTGTTGTTTCATCTGGCTGTTGTTCTTGTTTCATCTGGCTGTTATTGATGTTTCAACTGGCTGTTGTTGTTACATCTGACTGCTATTGTTATTGCTGTTTTACTGAATTCTGGGAAAAAAAAAGCACTCTTGTGGCTTCTTCGCTGATGTTAATGGTGTGAACACTCGCCATTGTTTCTGCTGTTGTTGCTATAGTTGTATAAGAGAGAGAGAGAGAGAGAGAGAGAACACAGGAGTCTCATGGCGACGTATCACTCCGTGTTAGACTTGTGACTTTTTTTTAGTCTTTCTAGCAGAAAGTTGCATGTATCCAGTGTTATGTGTCCAGTATGTCAGCTAATTAAAAAAAATCCCAGCGGTTGTAACACATGTGTCTTTGGCTCCCACTCTAGCATTCAAGCAGTGTGTAGCTGCTTCTCTTGTGTACTACAACTACCACTGTTGTTTGTAGTTGTGTCCTCTTGTTCACCCTTTTTGATTTCTGTATGTTATCGTGTATCGTCTGTAATTCCTTTCAGTCATCCAGAGAGTTGCTATGAGGGACTAGGCGATTACTAACAAACAATTGATTACCCAGTAACTCCCTCATACCTCCTTCACCAGACTGTCAAAAATATCACCAGTCCTATTAAGTGACTTCAAAAGATACCAATAGCTTGAATTTACTTTACATATGGATAGCTAGGAGCAGAACTTTATTCTAAGAACAATTTCTCTTTAAATTGTTCGAGTCCCATTTCCCCATTATTTGGTTCCCATTTCTCCAAGAGTATGAGACGTCCCCGGGGTATCATTACCGGGGATACACCCGGTTAAGAAACCCTGGAATAGGACACTATTTGAGTGAAGGCAGCCAGGCTAGAGAGACGTGTATTCCAGCCGTCCTAAGAAGGTCAGTGACTGCCGACAATTTAACGGAAAACGGTAACAAAGGCCGTCACTTAGGACACCTTTACTGAAGACGTTTCGGTCCTAAGACCTTGATGACTGAAACGTCGTCAGTAAAGGTGCTGTACATGAAGGCATCCGTATTTATTTTTAACTACGATCTATGTTAGCGGAGGATGATTCGTGTCTCCTGACCCATGCATGTCAAACCAGCTACCAGGATCGAAGTAAATAACATGATCCAAACACAAACACTGTTACGATTTCAATTACTCTACCATATTTTCAGTTATCAGAAAAATATAACAAATTACAATAATAATTACGTAACGTTTTACATTAAATGATTTCCTTCGACTGCTTCAGATTTTACTAATGTTGAAATCATTGTTAAAAGTTCGAAATAACGACAAATATTTTTCTTCATATTTTCTGTTTAAATGCACAAGACTACCATTAATTACATTTTCAATCAGAGGCAAACAGGTGGAGAACACGTACACAATATTTGTTACAGTAAATCAGCCAAAGATCCAGAATAATTAGAACTAAATCTCCGTGTTTCACATACTGTTCTTCACTGTGAAGAACAGTCACAGCAGCTGGAACAATACACAAATAACCTGTTCCTTAGAGGTGGAAATTTATAACGACGTTTCGGTCTGACTTGGACCACTAACAAGTGATAAGTTTCATTCTCTTAAGTGCGGAGTGTCTGTGTGTTGTTCCTCACTCTGCTAGATCTATGACATAATGTTTAATAATAGTCTATTCATTCACTACAATTTACACAAGGAAACTGCAGCTACAGTACAAGCTGAGTAAAATTATTACAATTGTTGCAGTGAATGGCTGCATAATGAGTTATTTCACTACGTGTAAAATAATGAAAATAATAATGACTTTAATAGTGCACAGCAACTTGAATAAGCTACATTCATTTTTATATATTACGCTTCATTAAGATTCAAACATGGAAGGCGCTCATAAAATTCTCGGTTACACTTAATCAGGAGAACTTCGTGGAAGGTTGCAGGTCCCAGCTGTGCCCTGCTGGAGGTAAAAAAAAATCTTGCTATGCTAAATACTCTCCGGTAGCGCCAAAGTGGCTGCGCAACCCACCATTTTTCTTTGTTTCTATAGAGGCAGCATCTTCGGAGGAGAATTCCTCAATAGGCCATTAAAGATTATTTCTTGTTTTTTATTCTCCCTACACTCAGCAAATCTAGAGCTTTGTTGACATGTTCAAATCCTCTCAGAACTGGCTTAATCATCTTTAACTGTGAATCCTATCTTGTTAAATTTGGAGTTTGCAAATATATACTTTTCTCTTAAAGGAATGATGCAGCAGAAGTTGACCTTCCAATGGAATTCACAAGAGATGGTTTTTGAATTTCAGTAGATAGAACAGAATTATTGACCTCTGGATTAGTGAGACCATATTTTATACAAAGTTGTTGAGTGTAAGCAAAACAGTCAATATCCTCTGACAAAAAAAAATTAGAACACTTTCCATGCCCACTTCCTGCTCAATGATAGCTGCCTCTTCCTGAGCCTGGTAAGTTACGTCTTCAAGTTCACCAACGTGAAAACCAGGAGACGCACCAGAAGCCTTAGTTATTGATGACATATTGTCTGCTACAACTTTTTTTTTTTTTACTTACCTCTGATAGTATAACGGTCAACCAACTCTTCAGATCCAGTTTCTGTATTAAAGGCAGTATGTCTTTCTTTAAATATATTACGAGCAAGAACTCTCTACTTGAACTGTTGCCCCAAGGAATAACATCATCTTGGGATTGATCCAAAGATCTAATGTTAGATAAACTTGGCTGAGATCTTAAGATTCTTCTTTCATTTCAACCTCCATTTTTATTGTGTATACTGGAAGATGTGTGTTTCTAATTGTTGACTGTACAGGAATAATAAACTTCTGCTCTGGTTCTAGAAGATCCCGGAAAGTGAAACTCTCCACTTTATGCAGTGGCAGCTGGTCACATACAGTGGCAGCTGGTCACGTACAGTGGCAGCTGGTCACATACGGTGGCAGCTGGTCACATACAGTTGCAGCTGGTCACATACAGTGGCAGCTGGTCACATGCAGTGGCAACTGGTCACATGCAGTGGCAGCTGGTCACATGCAGTGGCAGCTGATCACATGCAGTGGCAGCTGGTCATATGCAGTGGCAGCTGGTCAAATGCCGTTGCAGCTGGTCACATGCAGTGGCAGCTAGTCAAATGCAGTCTCCAATTATTTCGGCTGAACTTTGCTAACTTCTCTATCTTTCGAATTATGATAACATAG
>NC_091318.1:14307428-14367428 GCF_038502225.1 Cherax quadricarinatus
AAGGACAGAAGGTGGAGAACTCACAAGAAATGATCAGGAGGTATGTGAGGAGCTGAACAGGAGATTTAAGGAAGTTTTTACAGTAGAGACAGGAAGGGCTGTGGGAAGACAGAACAGAAGGGAACATCAAGAGGGAATATACCAACAAGTGTTGGATGACATACGAACAACTGAGGAGGAGGTGAAGAAGCTCTTAAGTGACCTTGACACCTCAAAGGCGATGGGACCGGACAACATCTCCCCATGGGTCCTTAGAGAAGGAGCAGAGATGCTGTGTGTGCCTCTAACCACAATCTTCAACACATCCCTTGAAACTGGGCAACTACCTGAGAAATGGAAGACAGCTAATGTAGTCCCCATATTTAAGAAAGGAAACAGAAACGAGGCACTAAACTACAGACCTGTGTCTCTGACATGTATCGTGTGCAAAGTCATGGAGAAGATTATCAGGAGGAGAGTGGTCGAACACCTGGAAAGGAACAAGATTATAAATGAAAACCAGCATGGGTTCATGGAAGGCAAATCTTGTATCACAAACCTCCTGGAGTTTTATGACAAGGTAACAGAAGTAAGACACGAGAGAGAGGGTTGGGTAGATTGCGTTTTCCTAGACTGCAGGAAGGCCTTTGACACAGTTCCCCACAAGAGATTAGTGCAGAAGCTGGAGGATCAGGCACACGTAAAAGGAAGGGCACTGCAATGGATAAGGGAATACCTGACAGGGAGGCAGCAACGAGTCATGGTACGTGAAGAGGTATCACAGTGGGCGCCTGTTACGAGCGGGGTCCCACAGGGGTCAGTTCTAGGACCAGTGCTATTTTTGATATATGTGAACGACATGATGGAAGGAATAGACTCTGAAGTGTCCCTGTTCGCAGATGACGTGAAGTTGATGAGAAGAATTAAATCGGACGAGGATGAGGCAGGACTGCAAAGAGACCTGGAGAGGCTGGACATGTGGTCCAGTAACTGGCTTCTCGAATTCAATCCAGCCAAATGCAAAGTCATGAAGATTGGGGAGGGGCAAAGAAGACCGCAGACAGAGTATAGGCTAGGTGGACAAAGACTACAGACCTCACTCAGGGAGAAAGACCTTGGGGTGACCATAACACCGAGCACATCACCGGAGGCACACATCAACCAAATAACCGCTGCAGCATACGGGCGCCTGGCAAACCTGAGAATAGCGTTCCGATACCTTAATAAGGAATCGTTCAAGACACTGTACACTGTGTATGTTAGGCCCATACTGGAGTATGCAGCACCAGTCTGGAACCCACACCTGGTCAAGCACGTCAAGAAGTTAGAGAAAGTACAAAGGTTTGCAACAAGGCTAGTCCCAGAGCTCAAGGGAATGTCGTACGAGGAAAGGTTAAGGGAAATCGGACTGACGACACTGGAGGACAGAAGGGTCAGGGGAGACATGATAACGACATACAAGATACTGCGGGGAATAGACAAGGTGGACAGAGATAGGATGTTCCAGAGAGGGGACACAGGGACAAGGGGTCACAACTGGAAGCTGAAGACTCAGACGAGTCACAGGGACGTTAGGAAGTATTTCTTCAGTCATAGAGTTGTCAGCAAGTGGAATAGCCTAGCAAGTGAAGTAGTGGAGGCAGGAACCATACATAGTTTTAAGAAGAGGTATGACAAAGCTCAGGAAGCAGAGAGAGAGAGGATCCAGTAGCGATCAGTGAAGAGGCGGGGCCAGGAGCTGAGTCTCGACCCCTGCAACCACAATTAGGTGAGTACAATTAGGTGAGTACACACACACACACACACACACACACACACACACACACACACACACACATATGCACACACACACACACACACATATGCACACACACACACACACACACACATACACACACACACACACACACACACACACACACACACACACACACACACACACATATGCACACACATATGCACACACACACACACACACACACACACACACACACATACAGACACACACACACACACACACACACACACACACACACACACACACACACACACACACACACACACACACACACATACAGACACACACACACATATACAGAATTTTACACCTTCCTGTGAAGTGACCCTATAACCCTTCCTTTCCCCCCCATCTCTCTCCCCCTCCTCTCTCTCTCTCTCTCTCTCTCTCTCTCTCTCTCTCTCTCTCTCTCTCTCTCTCTCTCTCTCTCTCTCTCTCTCTCTCTGTCTCTCTCTCTCTCTCTCTTTCTCTCTCCCCATTTCTCTCTTCCTCTCACTCTTTCTCTCTTCCTCTCTCTCTCCCTCTCCCTCTCTCTCTTCCTCTCTTGCTCTCTCTTTTCCTCTTCTTTTATCTCTCTCTCTCTTCCCTTGTCACTCCCCCCTCTCTCTTACCTTTTCCCTCTCTCTCACTTTCTCCCCCTTTTTCCCTTCTTTTCCCCTCCTTCTAGGCTCCCCTTCTCTCTCTCCCTATCTCTCACTCTCTCCCCCTTTTTCTTTTTCTCTTTCTCTCTCTCTTTCACTAAAAAAAAAAAAAAAAAAAAAAAAAAAAAAAAAAAAAAAAAAAAATGGTTGGGACTCGCAGGAATCAGGGATCAGATGACAATGGTACTGGTAGGGAGGAATGGATGGAGGAACAGTGGAAAAGTATAGAGCAAGAATGGGAGAGAAAATTAGGAGAGCTTTCTGAAAAAATGGAGAAAGAGCTCTCTGTGAAATGGGAAAAGAGGTTGGAGAAGGAGACGAAGAATTGGGAGGCACAAGACGAAACTGCAGTAGCCAGGGTAAAGGTCCTAGAATTTGAGGTAAACAGGCTGAAACAAGTCTCAGGGGCAGTGACCAGAGAAGACACACCATGCGAAGATGAGAGGCTGAACAGGAAGGAAGGAGATATGAATTATGCTAAGGTCATATCAGCCTGCAAAGAAGGGCCAGGGAGTGGAAGGGAAGAGCAGATGGGTGCAGATGGAGAGAGAGATAGGTCGAATGCTGAGGCACAACCATGCTACCAAGAGCCACTGGAAAAATCAAGGGAGAAAATGACCACATACAGACAGGAACCAGAGTCACAGAGGGAGAGGCAATGGGAGAAGGAAAGGGCAAAATCAGTGATTATCCATGGGCTTTGGGAGAGAGAGGAAAGGACACACACTGAAAGACGGCAGAAAGAAAGAAAGGAGATTGAGAAAATCATCACAGAAATAGGGGGAGAAGACATGGATGAGATTATAAATTTTCAGAGAATAGGGGGGTACGTTAAGGGGAGAAACCGACCGATCAAGCTCATTCTCAGGACAGAAACAGTGCGGAACAGGATCCTCCAAGAGAAACCACGGTTGAAAAGCTCGGAAGAGTACAAGAAGGTGTTCCTAGACAGAGACAGAACACAAACAGAGAGACAGCAGCTGAGGGAGAGGACAAAAAAGCGAAAGGAGCTAGGAAAGGAGACAAGGATGGAACCAGCAGAGGTCAGTCAGAGCAGAACAGAGCAGCAAGGGCAAGCACACACACAACTATCCTCAGAACCCCACAACCTATCACACCACCCCAACACACAATACAATCCATACCCACAGCTTCCACCCAACCCCCAACCACAGATTCCCACAGTATGCTACCAGGTCCCCCACCCTCACAGGCCCCCCAAACCACAGTGTTGGAAAGGAAACTGAAGGTATGGTACACAAACACTGATGGAATAACAAACAAGTGGGAGGAGTGGCACGAAAGAGTCAAATAGGCATCACCAGACATCATAGCGATCACAGAAACCAAGCTTACAGGTATGATAACAGATGCCATCTTTCCAGTGGGATACCAGATCCTGAGAAAAGACAGAAGGAACAGGGGGGGGTGGAGGAGTGGCATTGCTGATCAAACACCGATGGAATTTTGATGAGCTGGAGAGAGGAGACAGCAGAGAAGAAAGTGATTACATAGCGGGAACGCTTCTCTCTGGTGGTCCCAAGGTGATAATTGCAGTGATGTATAACCCACCACAGAACAGCAAGAGGCCAAGGCAAGAGTATGACGAGAGCAATAGAGCGATGGTTGACACACTGGCTGCAGTGGCGAGAAGAGCTCATGCATGCAGGGCAAAGCTCCTGATCATGGGCGACTTTAACCACAAGGAGATCGAATGGGAGAACTTTGAGCCACATGGGGGCCAAGATACATGGAGGGCTAAGATGATGGAGGTGATACTGGAAAACTTCATGTACCAACACGTAAGGGACACTACAAGAGAGAGAGGAGAGGATGAACCAGCAAGACTGGACTTAGTATTCACCTTGAGTAGTGCAGATATTGAGGACATCACATATGAAAGACCCCTTGGGGCCAGCGATCATGTTGTTTTGAGCTTCGAATACACAGTAGAGCTACAAGTGGAGGGGGAAGCAGGAAGGCCAGGACAAATGAAACCAAACTACAGGAAAGGGGACTACACAGGAATGAGGAACTTCCTGAATGAGGTTCAGTGGGACAGAGAACTGGCAGGGAAGCCAGTTAATGAGATGATGGAATATGTAGCAACAATGTGCAAGGAGGCCGAGGAGAGGTTTGTACCCAAGGGTAACAGGAATAATGGAAAAGCCAGGATGAGCCCATGGTTCACCCAAAGATGCAAGGAGGCAAAAACCAAGTGTGCTAGGGAATGGAAGAAATATAGAAGGCAAAGGACCCAGGAGAATAAGGAGAGCAGTCGTAGAGCCAGAAACGAATATGCACAGATAAGAAGGGAGGCCCAACGTCAATATGAAAACGACATAGCAGCAAAAGCCAAATCTGACCCGAAGCTGTTATACAGCCACATCAGGAAGAAAACAACCGTCAAGGACCAGGTCATCAGGTTAAGGAAGGAAGGAGGAGAGACAACAAGAAATGACCGTGAAGTATGTGAGGAACTCAACAAAAGATTCAAAGAAGTGTTCACAGAGGAGACAGAAGGGGCTCCAGAAAGACGGAGAGGTGGGGTACACCACCATGTGCTGGACACAGTACACACAACCGAGGAAGAAGTGAAGAGGCTTCTGAGTGAGCTAGATACCTCAAAGGCAATGGGGCCAGAGAGCATCTCTCCATGGGTCCTGAGAGAGGGAGCAGATGCGCTATGTGTACCCCTAACAACAATATTCAATACATCTATCGAAACAGGGACATTGCCTGAGGCATGGAAGACAGCAAATGTGGTCCCAATCTTTAAAAAAGGAGACAGACATGAAGCACTAAACTACAGACCAGTGTCACTGACATGTATAGCATGCAAAATCATGGAAAAGATTGTCAGGAGAAGAATGGTGGAACATCTAGAAAGGAATGATCTCATCACCAGCAGCCAACATGGTTTCAGAGACGGAAAATCCTGTGTCACAAACCTACTGGAGTTCTATGACATGGTGACAGCAGTAAGACAAGAGAGAGAGGGGTGGGTGGATTGCATTTTCTTGGACTGCAAGAAGGCGTTTGACACAGTTCCACACAAGAGATTAGTGCAAAAATTGGAGGACCAAGCAGGGATAACAGGGAAGGCACTGCAATGGATCAGGGAATACTTGTCAGGAAGACAGCAGCAAGTAATGGTAAGTGGCGAGGTGTCAGAGTGGGCACCTGTGACCAGCGGGGTCCCACAGGGGTCAGTCCTAAGACCAGTGCTGTTTCTGGTATTTGTGAACGACATGACGGAAGGAATAAACTCCGAGGTGTCCCTGTTTGCAGATGACGTGAAGTTGATGAGAAGAGTTCATTCGATCGAAGACCAGGCAGAAATACAAAGGGATCTGGACAGGCTGCAGACCTGGTCCAGCAACTGGCTCCTGGAGTTCAATCCCACCAAGTGCAAAGTCATGAGGATTGGGGAAGGGCAAAGAAGACCGCAGACGGAGTACAGTCTAAGGGGCCAGAGACTACAAACATCACTCAAGGAAAAAGATCTTGGGGTGAGTATAACACTAGGCACATCTCCTGAAGCGCACATCAACCAAATAACTGCTGCAGCATATGGGCGCCTAGCAAACCTCAGAACAGCATTCCGACATCTTAATAAGGAATCGTTCAGGACCCTGTACACCGTGTACGTCAGGCCCATATTGGAGTATGCGGCACCAATTTGGAACCCACACCTAGCCAAGCATGTAAAGAAACTAGAGAAAGTGCAAAGGTTTGCAACAAGACTAGTCCCAGAGTTAAGAGGTATGTCCTATGAGGAGAGGTTAAGAGAAATAAATCTGACGACACTGGAGGACAGGAGAGATAGGGGGGACATGATAACGACTTACAAAATACTGAGAGGAATTGACAAGGTGAACAAAGACAGGATGTTCCAGAGACTGGACACAGAAACACGGGGACACAGTTGGAAGCTGAAGACACAGATGAATCACAGGGATGTTAGGAAGTATTTCTTCAGCCACAGAGTAGTCAGGAAGTGGAATAGTTTGGGAAGCGATGTAGTGGAGGCAGGATCCATACATAGCTTTAAGCAGAGGTACGATAAAGCTCATGGTTCAGGGAGAGTGACCTAGTAGCGACCAGTAAAGAGGCGGGGCCAGGAGCTTGGACTCGACCCCTGCAACCTCAACTAGGTGAGTACACACACACACACACACACACACACACACACACACACACACACACACACACACACACACATACACACACATACACACACACACACACACACACACACACACACACACACACACACACACACACACACACACACACACACACACACACACACACACACACACGGGACCCACGTAAAGATAACTTTTTCTTTGTACACAGATCAGTTTTACAGGTCAAGAGCTGTTATCCTACCTCATCTTATTTCCAAGCCCAACCCTAAGATATACTACCTTCCCCCAGGATGCCTCCCCTGTGCGGTACAAGTACTGGACGTGACGCAAACAAGAATCACATGAGAATGTTCAGTCATGAATCATGTACAAAATGATGCATATCTTCATTTTGTCATTACCTCATCATGGTACTTGAGTTTTATGACGTAATATAAGTAGGTATAACCTCAAAAACACTCAACTGCAATTACAGTTACTTTCTAGTCTAATAGTTCAGTTACACTTACAATTACACCTATAAAATGCAATTAATTGCATTCAATTTCAATTACAATTACTCAAAGCATCCTTGCTACACGTCTGTCAGGTCACCTACTCGTGTCACATTATGCCGTCTTATATTACTGACTTCAGATTGGTTTCAAACCTTATCTAGATTATCTTCTGTATAGGAATAAAATCTCTAGTTAACACCCGTTTTATACACGTATAAGATGAAAAAGCTGAAATAATAATAACTGATTATTGCTTTTGTGGAACGAGAATAGGCAGTGGCAGCGCTGATGACAGCCTGTATGTGTAGTGGTGGGGAGATGGGGTTAAAATGAGACCAAATGACATGCGCATGACGCCACTACAGAAGGGTCATCATTTCAGTGCTTATCTAGACGAGTGCACACACACACACACACATACACACACACACACACACATGAGGTGTTAGGAAGTGTGTCTTCGGTCACAGAGTTGTCAGGAAGTGGAATACTCTGGAAAGTGATGTAGTTGGGGCAGAATCCATGCATAGCTTTAAGAAGATGTATGATAAAGCTCATGGAGCAGGGAGAGAGTAGACCTAATAACGACCAACGCGAAGGCGGAGTCGGGAGCTGTGAATCGACCCATGGAACCACAAACAGATGAGTACAAATAGGTGAGTGCACACACACACACACACACACACACACACACACACACACACACACACACACACACACACACACACACACACACACACACACACACACACACACACATACACACACACACACATACACACACACACACACACACACACACACACACACACACACACACACAATCAGGCTAAGAAAGGAAGGAGGAGAGACAACAAGAAATGACCGTGAAGTATGTGAGGAACTCAACAAGAGATTCTAAGAAGTGTTCACAGAGGAGACAGAAGGGGCTCCAGAAAGACGGAGAGGTGGGGCACACCACCATGTGCTGGACACAGTGCACACAACCGAGGAAGAAGTGAAGAGGCTTCTGAGTGAGCTAGATACCTCAAAGGCAATGGGGCCAGATAACATCTCCCCATGGGTATTGAGAGAGTGAGCAGAGGCGCTATGTGTACCCCTAACAACAATATTCAATACATCTATCGAAACAGGGAGATTGCCTGAGGCACGGAAGACAGCAAATGTAGTCCCAATCTTTAAAAAAGGAGACAGACATGAAGCATTAAACTACAGACCAGTGTCACTGACATGTATAGTACGCAAAATCATGGAGAAGATTATCAGGAGAAGAGTGGTGGAACACCTAGAAAGGAATGATCTCATCAACAGCAGCCAACATGGTTTCAGGGACGGGAAATCCTGTGTCACAAACCTACTGGAGTTCTATGACATGGTGACAGCAGTAAGACAAGAGAGAGAGGGGTGGGTGGATTGCATATTCTTGGACTGCAAGAAGGCGTTTGACACAGTTCCACACAAGAGATTGGTGCAAAAACTGGAGGACCAAGCAGGGATAACAGGGAAGGCACTACAATGGATCAGGGAATACTTGTCAGGAAGACAGCAGCGAGTCATGGTACGTGGCGAGGTGTCAGAGTGGGCACCTGTGACCAGCGGGGTCCCACAGGGGTCAGTCCTAGGACCAGTGCTGTTTCTGGTATTTGTGAACGACATGACGGAAGGAATAGACTCTGAGGTGTCCCTGTTTGCAGATGACGTGAAGTTGATGAGAAGTATTCACACGATCGAAGACCAGGCAGAACTACAAAGGGATCTGGACAGGCTGCAGACCTGGTCCAGCAATTGGCTCCTGGAGTTCAATCCCACCAAGTGCAAAGTCATGAAGATTGGGGAAGGACAAAGAAGACCACAGACGGAGTACAGTCTAGGGGGCCAGAGACTACAAACCTCACTCAAGGAAAAAGATCTTGGGGTGAGTATAACACCAGGCACATCTCCTGAAGAGCACATCAACCAAATAACTGCTGCAGCATATGGGCGCCTAGCAAACCTCAGAACAGCATTCCGACATCTTAATAAGGAATCGTTCAGGACCCTGTACACCGTGTACGTTAGGCCCATATTGGAGTATGCGGCACCAGTTTGGAACCCACACCTAGCCAAGCACGTAAAGAAACTAGAGAAAGTGCAAAGGTTTGCAACAAGACTAGTCTTAGAGCTAAGAGGTATGTCCTACGAGGAGAGGTTAAGGGAAATCAACCTGACGACACTGGAGGACTGGAGAGATAGGGGGGACATGATAACGACATACAAAATACTGAGAGGAATTGACAAGGTGGACAAAGACAGGATGTTCCGGAGACTGGACACAGCAACACGGGGACACAGTTGGAAGCTGAAGACACAGATGAATTAAAGGGATGTTAAGAAGTATTTCTTCAGCCACAGAGTAGTCAGGAAGTGGAATAGTTTGGGAAGCGATGTAGTGGAGGCAGGATCCATACATAGCTTTAAGCAGAGGTATGATAAAGCTCACGGCTCAGGGAGAGTGACCTAGTAGCGACCAGTGAAGAGGCGGGTCCAGGAGCTATGACTCGACCCCCGCAACCTCAACTAGGTGAGTACAACTAGGTGAGTACACACACAAGCGATCACATGCAAATGTGAAGGCAAATAATAATAATAATAACAATAAGAAGAATAACAGTAACAACAACAACACTAATAATGTCCCTATGTACGTAGCTGCAGAAACAATGTCCCTATGTACGTAGCTGCAGAAACAATGTCCCTATGTACGTAGCTGCAGAAACAATGTCTCTATGTACGTAGCTGCAGAAACAATGTCCCTATGTACGTAGCTGCAGAAACAATGTCCCTATGTACGTAGCTGCAGAAACAATGTCCCTATGTACGTAGCTGCAGAAACAATGTCCCTATGTACGTAGCTGCAGAAACAATGTCTCTATGTACGTAGCTGCAGAAACAATGTCCCTATGTACGTAGCTGTAGAAACAATGTCCCTATGTACGTAGCTGTAGAAACAATGTCCCTATGTACGTAGCTGCAGAAACAATGTCCCTATGTACGTAGCTGCAGAAACAATGTCCCTATGTACGTAGCTGCAGAAACAATGTCCCTATGTACGTAGCTGCAGAAACAATGTCCCTATGTACGTAGCTGCAGAAACAATGTCCCTATGTACGTAGCTGTAGAAACAATGTCCCTATGTACGTAGCTGCAGAAACAATGTCCCTATGTACGTAGCTGCAGAAACAATGTCCCTATGTACGTAGCTGCAGAAACAATGTCCCTATGTACGTAGCTGCAGAAACAATGTCCCTATGTACGTAGCTGCAGAAACAATATCCCTATGTACGTAGCAGCAGAAACTATGTTCCTATGTACGTAGCTGCAGAAACAATGTCCCTATGTACGTAGCTGCAGAAACAATGTCCCTATGTACGTAGCTGCAGAAACAATGTCCGTAGGTAGCTGCAGAAATACATTAATATTCAATGAATTGCTTTTAGTTATTTTAGTTATTTACTGAAGAAAGAAAGAAGACAGGTTGCAGAGCAAGCCTGTGTGTAGAGCTTTATCATGATTTGATCAGGCTCTATATACAGAGCGACGAGTGTTCTCAATAAAAGCTCTCTTACATAACCAGTGTCTGTCCTTGATTTCCGACACTGGTGTGAGATTTGTTTTGTGTTATTGTTGTAGCCATGTTGTATCCCGTGTCGGGTCCTGTGAGTGAAGGGTGTGTGTGTGTGTGTATGTGTGTGTGTGTGTGTGTGTGTGTGTGTGTGTGTGTGTGTGTGTGTGTGTGTGTGTGTGTGTGTGTGTGTGTGTGTGTGTGTGTGTGTGTTGAATCTTTCATTACATAGAACGCTGAATAATCTTTCGTTTCCAATACTCTGTCAGTTTTAGAACTCCCTTCCAGAGGCGCTGCTCAGGAGATTAAGTTCACCACACCAGACACTGTACGAGAATACAGAAGTAACTCTGCCTGTACTGGAACGAAACCTTTGAGGCTGCTATAGTTATTGAGCTCACAATGGGTTCACAACTAGGAGAATACATTAGTAACTCTGGCTCTACTGGAACGATACCTTTAAGGCTGCCTTAACTACTAAACATAACTTGGAATGTCTGACGATATGTTCATGGTCATAGGGAAGTCACCCACCTTTCTAAAACAGACTTATCACCTGATAGACTCATCACCTGATGTATGAAAATCATCCTGTGATGAAACATCACAAGGAAACACAGCTAGCTTTGCCACTGTTACTGTGTAATAGAGCAGCAGCACACTGTACGTAATTTTCTATAATAATGATAAAAAGGCGAATACAGCGTGTGATGCGAAGCAAATCGCGAGTGTTGACTAGGCCAGAGACGTGGTGAGATTAGGCCAGCGGGGCGAGTCCGCCGCCGCTGCTCCTCTCGCTAACAAGACACAGACAAATGCCGTCAGAAATTAGAAGGCGGAAGAGTGAACGATCGCCCAGCAAAACACCAACTGACGCTGAATTATGACTGCTGATCGTTGATTAATGGAAAGCCGTGTTGGAGGTTTACATGGGCGAGGCTGGAAAAACCTCACTAAACCCTCCCTGAAAGCCTTACTAAACCTTCCCTGAATAACACAATCCTGGGAAATTGCGCTCTGGACCTCGCTTTTTCTACACTAAAAATTTATCCAAGTTGAGTGATCTATGTGCAACGCCAAAATACTTTCCAATGAAACAGGGTTACAATCCTCCCTAGTTCCATCAAACATTTTTTAACAAATTTTAAAATAATGCATAATCATTTTTTTTCAAGTATAGAGGTAGATAGGGCATGATAATAGGGCATTGTTATATTGAAAATGTTTCAACCCAACTTTTGACCAGCGGGAGATAAATCAATATGTGGCGCCCCGCCCGTAAGACCCTGCTGGGGGAGTTTCCTATGTCCGAACTCATTAAATAACGAACATCCGACAGGGTAATAGATGTTAATATTTCTTTTTGGGGATGAGCGGAGGGGAAGTGAACTACACCAACACCACCACCACCACTATCACCACCAACATCACCAACACCATCACCACCACCACCACCACCACCACCACCACCACCACCACCACCACCACCACCACCACCACCATCACCACCACCATCACCACCACCACCTCCATCACCACCACCACCAACATTACCATCACCACCATCACCACCACCATCACCATCATCACCACCATCATCACCATCACAACCATCACCACCACCACCACCACCACCACCACCAACACCACCATCACCACCACCATCACCACCACCATCACCACCACCACCAACACCACCACCACCATCACCACCACCACCCCCACCACCACCAACAACAACAACAACAACACCATCACAAACAACCCAGCCCCAACACAAACCACGAAGCCTGCAGTAGCACCACCAAACCAGCACCACCATCATTGCTACCAAACCACTGCCACCACCAGTCCATCGCTACTTAGCAGTAACAATCCAACCATCACCAAGCTAGCAGCGCCACCGACAAGCCATCAAGACTACCACCACCGCTAAGCCAGGAACATAATTAAACCAGCACCATCACCAACTGATCACCACCAACAAGCCAGCACCACCAACAAGCCAGCACCATCAATAACCCAGCACCACCAACAAGCCAGCACCACCAACAAGCCAGCACCACCAACAAGCCAGCACCACCAACAAGCCAGCACCATCAATAACCCAGCACCACCAACAAGCCAGCACCACCAACAACCAGCACCACCAACAAGCCAGCACCACCAACAAGCCAGCACCATCAATAACCCAGCACCACCAACAAGCCAGCACCACCAACAACCAGCACCACCAACAAGCCAGCACCACCAACAACCAGCACCACCAACAAGCCAGCACCACCAAGTCTCCAAAGCCAAGTCAGTCCAATATCTTGGTATAATTGCTATTTAAAATCAATTTTAACATCAATTTAACATTTGGTTGAGACGATGCATAAGTGTCTCAACTCTTCAATTTGTCGGTTTTCAAAATCATTCATCACACTAACAGAGAAGTTGGAGTTAGCCAGAGTAGACAGGCATGTATCGTCCCACACCAGTAGTGTGTCATTCTTCCTGGGCTACCCTGTCATCTTAAGAGAGTGGTTATCATAATTACTGAGACTGCGTAACGCTAGTGACTGGGGTTTTTCTCTGGACCGGTCATCAGCATCAATGCTCAGTCATTGTGTGCCTCTTCCTGATGATTGTGTTATAATGAGTGTGTCAATTATACCAACCCTCAGTACTGACACAGTTTTCGGCATGCAGAGCACACTGATCAGCCTTCATCTTGCTCCAAAAATACTGGCATTTAGTGTGAATAAAAGCAGCACTACATACTACACTGTATCTACAATACAATACCCCTTGCCACATTGCACTGTGTGGTAGACATTTCTAGCCACACTGTCTACCATGCATCAAACATCTCTAGCCACACTACACTGTGTTTATCATACACCAGACATTCCCTAGCCACACTACACTATCTACCATACACCAGACATTCCCTCAAATCCTGACCACATTCCTCTAAGAGTTTATCGCGCCTCTACAGTTAATCACTTCTAATTAAAACTCCACGAATGGACAACGTTGGCAGGTAAGACCTAATGTGGAGAGGCAAGACCAGAAAGTTCGCTAATTGTATTCAGAGACCTTCACGCGCCAGCGTGTAGTTGGGCTGGAAATGGTGATACTGGATGTAATTGAACGAGAATAGTAATTAGACATGGTACAAGGAAAGGTAACATTGTGTGGACTGATAGAAACAGAAATAATAGTGTGATGAGACATAATGGTGATAAAGCTCTATATAGAGAGAAACATTACTAAATAAACTTTTACATAGAGCGAAACATGGTTACATAAAGCTCTACGAAGAGCTAAACGTTTTCACAATAAAATCTCTCTGTGCCATCATCCTCTCTTCATTTAAGGTCCAATTAAACATACGTATGTTTCTTTCCTACCTACTCTCATTTACAATCCACTAATCTGACTTCATTTCATAATATCCAACACAGCATACAAAAAATAGAAACACTACATAGTCCATAAACACATACATAAAATCTTACATACACAGGAGGGCTCAACTTATACAGCAGGTTAGGTTCCGGGCTACTGTTGTAAATCGCTGTAAAGTGAAACATATGTTTTTCCACTTTCAAATGCATATAAAAGCCTGATAACATGGCTACGCTATCAAATATTAAGTAAGCAGTACAGCTAGGCCAAAAAAATGCATATTCAGTACACATCTTACTTTAAAAAAAGTTTGTCCTTAGATTATGGTGAATATATTTATTGTAGGAAGTCTGAATAAAATGAAGAATGGGTATAATTGAAAACCGCTGTATTAGCGAAACGCCATAAGTGAAGCGCTGTAAAGCGGGGCTTTTTGTAATACTGTTGCTCAGTTCATGCCTCAGCTGTTCATAGATGGATGAACAAACCTGTTCTGGAATGTATGGTGGAGCGATGACCCTTTGTCTCGCACCTTCGTCAGTGTAATGCTGTCCACCTTTTCATTCCACACAGTTTTCGCTTCTTATTTTCTGTAATAATGCTAAATAAAATGTTCTGTGTTAAGAGGAATTCTTGTTTGAAGAAGCAACAGGAATATCGCCGAGTTAAGCATCTTTTGGTAAGTCCATGACAGCAACAGTAAATTTTCATCTTAGTTCTTCTCTCAAGAAGTAACAGGCCTATCGCCTCGTTAAACCTCTTTAATAGGTGCATAACAGCAGTAAATGTTCTTCCTTAGTTCTTCGTGAATGATCTTTGCTGTTTCTTCCAAGGCCAAACACGCTGTTTTAGTGGATAATCCTTTACTGAACCCAGATAGTCTCCAAGTGCATTATCTTGTCTGATGTACCTAATAAACGACTTTCAAATAGTTTCAGTAAAGCGGATGATAGAGTATGATAGGTCAATAATATTATGAATCACGATATAAATCCTTAAAAACACTGAAGGTGTTTTTAAGGATTTATATCGTGAATAAAAAGGCAAAATATCGTGACTGCAACAATACAATAAATAACCCGCACATAAGAGAATGAAACTTATGACGACTTTTCGGTCCGGTTGGGACCATTAACTAGTCATGTAGAAGCACGAAGGGAAGAGAGCCAGTATCTACTACGACTACTACTACTGCTCCTGCTACTACAACTACTACTACTGCTACTCCTACTACTACTACTACTACTACTACGACTACTACTATTACTACTACTACGACTAAACTACTTCTATCTCCACTACCTTTACCACTACTTCTATATTTATTCTACTATCTCCTTCGTTCTCCCTTTCCTTCGTGCTTCTGTGTGTCTAGTTAACACTTCAAGTTGGACCGTAACGTTGTCATAAGTTTCCTTCTCCTGTGTGCGGGTTACTTGTGTACAATTTCTATCATCCTTCAGTAAGTTATGTGGAATATAACAGTGATAGTAGCGTGCAGTCATAAAATATGTAATGTACAGACATACATCCTGTGACCATCTTCCTCGTCTCTTCACTACCACAAACATTCTCGTGGAGTCATCACAAAAGATTTTCTGAAGATCTCTTGGTTATGTTAGGGAAGGTTGGGGCAGAGTAGGGTGAGATACGGTAGGCTAGGGAAGAGTAGGGTAGGTTTGGTTAGTTAACGTTACGGCAGGGTAGGGTAGGTTATTCTCCATCCATAAAAATTAAGGAATTAAAACACTACAACTGGGAAAATATAAATATAAGATACAGGCGATAAAAAGTCCTGCCTCGAGAGCAGAAAACAGAGCGAGGTAGACATAACTATGCTTAAGATGTCTTCATCAGTCACCCATTTGACTGTCTTTGCAGGAGTAAAATAATGTCTGTAATTAAGAGGACGAGCTGTGCTTCGTCAGTTCAGAAGGGTGTAAAGTAAAAGGACACAAGTGCAACTAATGTGACACGCACCAACACCACTCCCAACAAAGTTATAATTCTTCCCAACAGCCAGGTTGCACTGAACGTTTCTAAAGTACTTTCACAAGCTAACACCAGAGTCGCCATCGCTTCTAGCACTTCAATAAAGGATCTAACCAGGACAAAATCCAAGCACCACGAACCAGTCAATGCAGGAGTTTACACTATACGCTGTGACAAGATTTACGTAGGTGAAACAGCAAGAAACCTCGACACCCGCCTCAATGAACACATTTACGCATGTAGGAACGATAACTTGAACAACGCCTGTGTACAACACCGTAATTCCACCAATCATCTCATGAAATTCAGAGACGATCAATTAGTGATCAAAGAAACTAATTTCCGCAGACGCAAGTGTCTCGAATCAGCACTGATCGCTGTTTCGAATACAATTAAACAAAACAACGGCAGCTTCACCATCTCTGAAGTCTTAGCAAGAATCCTCCTGAAAACAGTAAACCCTGCCATCACATAGTCTCTCCTGTTATACTACACAAAGCACATTACAGAGAGTGAACACTGAAACAAGCTGTCTCTTTCCAGTCTATATTTGTCCAACCTATTTTATGTTACCCAAGTAATAGCTTTTATATCCTTTTACTCATGTATGAATTAATTGCTCTACCATATTGTATTACTTTTGTCACTACTACTACTACTACTACTACTACTACTACTACTACTACTACTACTACTACTACTACTACTACTACTACCACTAGTGAACATCGAAATGTTACCTCACTAGTATTGCACCTCACTCTGAGCCTTTATATACCCTCTGTGTCCATGTATTGTTTGTAATGGCTTGATAAAGCTACTGGAGAGCGAAACGTTGCCACAATAAAATGTCACATTAGTTGCACTTGTGTCCTTTTACTTTACATATTGTCGGTAATTCTACCAACTTTATTACAGTTCAGAAGGAATATTAAAATGGTATAAAATACCAGCACGTTGTTACGTAAGGAACATAGGCAACAGTTAGGTCAGAGTGTTGTATATGTGTCTCCCACACCATGTGGTGCACCTAGGTCAGAGTGTTGTATATGTGTCTCCCACACCATGTGCTGCACCTAGGCCAGAGTGTTGTATATGTGTCTCCCACATCATGTGCTGCACCTAGGCCAGAGTGTTGTATATGTGTCTCCCACACCATGTGATGCACCTAGGCCAGAGTGTTGTATATGTGTCTCCCACACCATGTGCTGCACCTAGGTTAGATGTGAATGGTTGGAAATAAGGAAGATTTACAGCAGTGGATGTGTCAAGATGGAGAGTCAAATTCTTTCCTTACAACTTAACATTCACCAGATGACTGACACAGGGGAAGGTAATGTTTATAAGACAAGATGCAGTTTATGGCTCTTTAGTCAGACGTTTATTAAAATGGTATAAATACAGACAGGTTGGTAAGTAGGATGGATATGCAACAATTAGGTATTTTTATTTCGAAACGTTTCGCCTACACAGTAGGCTTCTTCAGTCGAGTACAGAAAAGTTGGTAGAAGCAGCAGAGATGTGGTATAATCAGTCCATCAGTCTTGAAGACTGACTACATCTTAAAGACTGATGGACTGATTACATCGTCTTCACATCTCTTCTGCTTCTACTACTTTTCTGTACTCGACTGAAGAAGCCTACTGTGTAGGCGAAACGTTTCGAAATAAAAATACCTAATTGTTGCATATCCATCCTACTTACCAACCTGTCTGTATTTATACCATTTTAATAAACGTCTGACTAAAGAGCCATAAACTGCATCTTGTCTTATAAACATTACCTTCCCCTGTGTCAGTCATCTGGTGAATGTTAAGTTGTAAGGAAAGAATTTGACTCTCCATCTTGACACATCCACTGCTGTAAATCTTCCTTATTTCCAACCATTCACATCTAACCTAGGTGCAGCACATGGTGTGGGAGACACATATACAACACTCTGGCCTAGGTGCATCACATGGTGTGGGAGACACATATACAACACTCTGGCCTAGGTGCATCACATGGTGTGGGAGACACATATACAACACTCTGGCCTAGGTGCAGCACATGGTGTGGGAGACACATATACAACACTCTGGCCTAGGTGCATCACATGGTGTGGGAGACACATATACAACACTCTGGCCTAGGTGCATCACATGGTGTGGGAGACACATATACAACACTCTGGCCTAGGTGCAGCACATGGTGTGGGAGACACATATACAACACTCTGGCCTAGGTGCATCACATGGTGTGGGAGACACATATACAACACTCTGGCCTAGGTGCATCACATGGTGTGGGAGACACATATACAACACTCTGGCCTAGGTGCAGCACATGATGTGGGAGACACATATACAACACTCTGGCCTAGGTGCAGCACATGGTGTGGGAGACACATATACAACACTCTGGCCTAGGTGCAGCACATGGTGTGGGAGACACATATACAACACTCTGGCCTAGGTGCAGCACATGGTGTGGGAGACACATATACAACACTCTGGCCTAGGTGCAGCACATGATGTGGGAGACACATATACAACACTCTGGCCTAGGTGCAGCACATGGTGTGGGAGACACATATACAACACTCTGGCCTAGGTGCAGCACATGGTGTGGGAGACACATATACAACACTCTGACCTAGGTGCACCACATGGTGTGGGAGACACATATACAACACTCTGACCTAGGTGCAGCACATGGTGTGGGAGACACATATACAACACTCTGGCCTAGGTGCAGCACATGGTGTGGGAGACACATATACAACACTCTGGCCTAGGTGCAGCACATGGTGTGGGATACACATATACAACACTCTGGCCTAGATGCAGCACATGGTGTGGGAGACACATATACAACACTCTGGCCTAGGTGCAGCACATGGTGTGGGATACACATATACAACACTCTGGCCTAGGTGCAGCACATGGTGTGGGATACACATATACAACACTCTGACCAAGGTGCAGCACATGGTGTGGGAGACACATATACAACACTCTGACCTAGGTGCAGCACATGGTGTGGGATACACATATACAACACTCTGACCTAGGTGCAGCACATGGTGTGGGATACACATATACAACACTCTGACCTAGGTGCAGCACATGGTGTGGGAGACACATATACAACACTCTGGCCTAGGTGCAGCACATGGTGTGGGAGACACATATACAACACTCTGACCTAGGTGCAGCACATGGTGTGGGATACACATATACAACACGCTGACCTAGGTGCAGCACATGGTGTGGGAGACATATACAACACTCTGGCCTAGGTGCAGCACATAGTGTGGGAGACACATATACAACACTCTGGCCTAGGTGCAGCACATGGTGTGGGAGACACATATACAACACTCTGGCCTAGGTGCAGCACATGGTGTGGGATACACATATACAACACGCTGACCTAGGTGCAGCACATAGTGTGGGAGACACATATACAACACTCTGGCCTAGGTGCAGCACATAGTGTGGGAGACACATATACAACACTCTGGCCTAGGTGCAGCACATGGTGTGGGAGACACATATACAACACTCTGACCTAGGTGCAGCACATGGTGTGGGATACACATATACAACACTCTGACCTAGGTGCAGCACATGGTGTGGGATACACATATACAACACTCTGACCTAGGTGCAGCACATGGTGTGGGAGACACATATACAACACTCTGGCCTAGGTGCAGCACATGGTGTGGGAGACACATATACAACACTCTGACCTAGGTGCAGCACATGGTGTGGGATACACATATACAACACGCTGACCTAGGTGCAGCACATGGTGTGGGAGACATATACAACACTCTGACCTAGGTGCAGCACATAGTGTGGGAGACACATATACAACACTCTGGCCTAGGTGCAGCACATGGTGTGGGAGACACATATACAACACTCTGGCCTAGGTGCAGCACATGGTGTGGGATACACATATACAACACGCTGACCTAGGTGCAGCACATAGTGTGGGAGACACATATACAACATTCTGGCCTAGGTGCAGCACATAGTGTGGGAGACACATATACAACTCTCTGGCCTAGGTGCAGCACATGGTGTGGGATACACATATGCAACACTCTGACCTAGGTGCAGCACATAGTGTGGGAGACACATATACAACACTCTGGCCTAGGTGCAGCACATAGTGTGGGAGACACATATACAACACTCTGGCCTAGGTGCAGCACATAGTGTGGGAGACACATATACAATACTCTGGCCTAGGTGCAGCACATGGTGTGGGAGACACATATACAACACTCTGGCCTAGGTGCAGCACATGGTGTGGGAGACACATATACAACACTCTGACCTAGGTGCAGCACATAGTGTGGGAGACACATATACAACACTCTGACCTAGGTGCAGCACATGGTGTGGGAGACACATATACAACACTCTGGCCTAGGTGCAGCACATGGTGTGGGAGACACATATACAACACTCTGGCCTAGGTGCAGCACATGGTGTGGGATACACATATACAACACTCTGGCCTAGGTGCAGCACATGGTGTGGGAGACACATATACAACACTCTGGCCTAGGTGCAGCACATGGTGTGGGATACACATATACAACACTCTGACCTAGGTGCAGCACATGGTGTGGGATACACATATACAACACTCTGGCCTAGGTGCAGCACATGGTGTGGGATACACATATACAACACTCTGGCCTAGGTGCAGCACATGGTGTGGGATACACATATACAACACTCTGACCTAGGTGCAGCACATGGTGTGGGAGACACATATACAACACTCTGACCTAGGTGCAGCACATGGTGTGGGGTACACATATACAACACTCTGGCCTAGGTGCAGCACATGGTGTGGGATACACATATGCAACACTCTGACCTAGGTGCAGCACATGGTGTGGGATACACATATACAACACTCTGGCCTAGGTGCAGCACATGGTGTGGGAGACACATATACAACACTCTGACCTAGGTGCAGCACATGGTGTGGGAGACACATATACAACACTCTGGCCTAGGTGCAGCACATGGTGTGGGAGACACATATACAACACTCTGACCTAGGTGCAGCACATGGTGTGGGAGACACATATACAACACTCTGACCTAGGTGCAGCACATGGTGTGGGAGACACATATACAACACTCTGACCTAGGTGCAGCACATGGTGTGGGGTACACATATACAACACTCTGGCCTAGGTGCAGCACATGGTGTGGGATACACATATGCAACACTCTGACCTAGGTGCAGCACATGGTGTGGGATACACATATACAACACTCTGGCCTAGGTGCAGCACATGGTGTGGGAGACACATATACAACACTCTGACCTAGGTGCAGCACATGGTGTGGGAGACACATATACAACACTCTGGCCTAGGTGCAGCACATGGTGTGGGAGACACATATACAACACTCTGACCTAGGTGCAGCACATGGTGTGGGAGACACATATACAACACTCTGACCTAGGTGCAGCACATGGTGTGGGAGACACATATACAACACTCTGACCTAGGTGCAGCACATGGTGTGGGAGACACATATACAACACTCTGACCTAGGTGCAGCACATGGTGTGGGAGACACTAGCGCTCCCCCCCCCCCCCACAAAATAAACAATAAAGCGTCCATAAATAAGCACAATAGTAAATAAATAAATCTTTCAACCTTCAAAAAAGCACAATAAAGTAAAAAAAAAGAACAGTAAATGAGCAGAACATTGTTACAAGAAGCTTTGTTGACAAGTGACTTTCAAAAGTAAAGTGATAATAACAGTACATGTATAACACTGGTTTACAGCACTGCCATCCCTGTCTTTACTGCCATCCCTGTCTTTACTGCCATCCCTGTCTTTACTGCCATCCCTGTCTTTACTGCCATCCCTGTCTTTACTGCCATCCCTGTCTTTACTGCCATCCCTGTCTTTACTGCCATCCCTGTCTTTACTGCCATCCCTGTCTTTACTGCCATCCCTGTCTTTACTGCCATCCCTGTCTTTACTGCCATCCCTGTCTTTACTGCCATCCCTGTCTTTACTGCCATCCCTGTCTTTACTGCCATCCCTGTCTTTACTGTCATCCCTGTCTTTACTGCCATCCCCGTCTTTACTGCCATCCCTGTCTTTACTGCCATCCCTGTCTTTACTGTCATCCCTGTCTTTACTGCCATCCCTGTCTTTACTGCCATCCCTGTCTTTACTGCCATCCCTGTCTTTACTGCCTTCCCTGTCTTTACTGTCATCCCTGTCTTTACTACCATCCCTGTCTTTACTGCCTTCCCTGTCTTTACTGCCATCCCTGTCTTTACTGCCATCCCTGTCTTCACTGCCATCCCTGTCTTTACTGCCATCCCTGTCTTTACTGCCATCCCTGTCTTTACTGCCATCCCTATTTTTACTGCCATCCCTGTCTTTACTGCCATCCCTGTCTTTACTGCCATCCCTGTCTTTACTGTCATCCCTGTCTTTACTGCCATCCCTGTCTTTACTGCCATCCCTGTCTTTACTGCCATCCCTGTCTTTACTGCCATCCCTGTCTTTACTGCTATCCCTGTCTTTACTGCCATCCCTGTCTTTACTGCCATCCCTGTCTTCACTGCCATCCCTGTCTTTACTGCCATCCCTGTCTTCACTGTCATCCCTGTCTTTACTGTCATCCCTGTCTTTACTGCCATCCCTGTCTTTACTGCCATCCCTGTCTTTACTGCCATCCCTGTCTTCACTGCCATCCCTGTCTTTACTGCCATCCCTGTCTTTACTGCCATCCCTGTCTTTACTGCCATCCCTATCTTTACTGCCATCCCTGTCTTTACTGCCATCCCTGTCTTTACTGCCATCCCTGTCTTTACTGCCATCCCTGTCTTTACTGCCATCCCTGTCTTTACTGCCATCCCTGTCTTTACTGCCATCCCTGTCTTTACTGCCATCCCTGTCTTTACTGCCATCCCTGTCTTTACTGCCATCCCTGTCTTCACTGCCATCCCTGTCTTTACTGCCATCCCTGTCTTCACTGTCATCCCTGTCTTTACTGCCATCCCTGTCTTTACTGCCATCCCTGTCTTTACTGCCATCCCTGTCTTTACTGCCATCCCTGTCTTTACTGCCATCCCTGTCTTTACTGCCATCCCTGTCTTTACTGCCATCCCTGTCTTTACTGCCATCCCTGTCTTTACTGCCATCCCTGTCTTTACTGCCATCCCTGTCTTTACTGCCATCCCTGTCTTTACTGCCATCCCTGTCTTTACTGCAATCCCTGTCTTTACTGCCATCCCTGTCTTTACTGCCATCCCTGTCTTTACTGCCATCCCTGTCTTTACTGCCATCCCTGTCTTTACTGCCATCCCTGTCTTTACTGCCATCCCTGTCTTTACTGCCATCCCTGTCTTTACTGCCATCCCTGTCTTCACTGCCATCCCTGTCTTTACTGCCATCCCTGTCTTCACTGTCATCCCTGTCTTTACTGCCATCCCTGTCTTTACTGCCATCCCTGTCTTTACTGCCATCCCTGTCTTTACTGCCATCCCTGTCTTTACTGCCATCCCTGTCTTTACTGCCATCCCTGTCTTTACTGCCATCCCTGTCTTTACTGTCATCCCTGTCTTTACTGCCATCCCTGTCTTTACTGCCATCCCTGTCTTTAGTGCCATCCCTGTCTTTACTGCCATCCCTGTCTTTACTGCCATCCCTGTCTTTACTGCCATCCCTGTCTTTACTGCCATCCCTGTCTTTACTGCCATCCCTGTCTTTACTGCCATCCCTGTCTTTACTGCCATCCCTGTCTTTACTGCCATCCCTGTCTTTACTGCCATCCCTGTCTTTACTGCCATCCCTGTCTTTACTGCCATCCCTGTCTTTACTGTCATCCCTGTCTTTACTGCCATCCCTGTCTTTACTGTCATCCCTGTCTTTACTGCCATCCCTGTCTTTACTGCCATCCCTGTCTTTACTACCATCCCTGTCTTTACTGCCATCCCTGTCTTTACTGCCATCCCTGTCTTTACTGCCTTCCCTGTCTTTACTGCCATCCCTGTCTTTACTGCCATCCCTGTCTTTACTGCCATCCCTGTCTTTACTGCCATCCCTGTCTTTACTGCCATCCCTGTCTTTACTGCCATCCCTGTCTTTACTGCCATCCCTGTCTTTACTGCCATCCCTGTCTTTACTGCCATCCCTGTCTTTACTGCCATCCCTGTCTTTACTGCCATCCCTGTCTTTACTGCCATCCCTGTCTTTACTGTCATCCCTGTCTTTACTGCCATCCCTGTCTTTACTGCCATCCCTGTCTTTACTGCCATCCCTGTCTTTACTGCCATCCCTGTCTTTACTACCATCCCTGTCTTTACTGCCATCCCAGTCTTTACTGCCATCCCTGTCTTTACTGCCTTCCCTGTCTTTACTGCCATCCCTGTCTTTACTGCCATCCCTGTCTTTACTGCCATCCCTGTCTTTACTGCCATCCCTGTCTTTACTGCCATCCCTGTCTTTACTGCCATCCCTGTCTTTACTGCCATCCCTGTCTTTACTTCCATCCCTGTCTTTACTGCCATCCCTGTCTTTACTGTCATCCCTGTCTTTACTGCCATCCCTGTCTTTACTGTCATCCCTGTCTTTACTGCCATCCCTGTCTTTACTGCCATCCCTGTCTTTACTGCCATACCTGTCTTTACTGCCATCCCTGTCTTTACTGCCATCCCTGTCTTTACTGCCTTCCCTGTCTTTACTGCCATCCCTGTCTTTACTGCCATCCCTGTCTTTACTGCCATCCCTGTCTTTACTGCCATCCCTGTCTTTACTGCCATCCCTGTCTTTACTGCCATCCCTGTCTTTACTGTCATCCCTGTCTTCACTGCCATCCCTGTCTTTACTGCCATCCCTGTCTTTACTGTCATCCTTGTCTTTACTGCCATCCCTGTCTTTACTGCCATCCCTGTCTTCACTGCCATCCCTATCTTTACTGCCATCCCTGTCTTTACTGCCATCCCTGTCTTTACTGCCATCCCTGTCTTTACTGTCATCCCTGTCTTTACTGCCATCCCTGTCTTTACTGTCATCCCTGTCTTTACTGCCATCCCTGTCTTTACTGCCATCCCTGTCTTTACTACCATCCCTGTCTTTACTGCCATCCCTGTCTTTACTGCCATCCCTGTCTTTACTGCCTTCCCTGTCTTTACTGCCATCCCTGTCTTTACTGTCATCCCTGTCTTTACTGCCATCCCTGTCTTTACTGCCATCCCTGTCTTTACTACCATCCCTGTCTTTACTGCCATCCCTGTCTTTACTGCCATCCCTGTCTTTACTGCCTTCCCTGTCTTTACTGCCATCCCTGTCTTTACTGCCATCCCTGTCTTTACTGCCATCCCTGTCTTTACTGCCATCCCTGTCTTTACTGCCATCCCTGTCTTTACTGCCATCCCTGTCTTCACTGTCATCCCTGTCTTCACTGCCATCCCTGTCTTTACTGCCATCCCTGTCTTTACTGTCATCCCTGTCTTTACTGCCATCCCTGTCTTTACTGCCATCCCTGTCTTCACTGCCATCCCTGTCTTTACTGCCATCCCTGTCTTCACTGCCATCCCTGTCTTTACTGCCATCCCTGTCTTTACTGCCATCCCTGTCTTTACTGCCATCCCTATCTTTACTGCCATCCCTGTCTTTTCTGCCATCCCTGTCTTTACTGCCATCCCTGTCTTTACTGTCATCCCTGTCTTTACTGCCATCCCTGTCTTTACTGCCATCCCTGTCTTTACTGCCATCCCTGTCTTTACTGCCATCCCTGTCTTTACTGCTATCCCTGTCTTTACTGCCATCCCTGTCTTTACTGCCATCCCTGTCTTCACTGCCATCCCTGTCTTTACTGCCATCCCTGTCTTCACTGTCATCCCTGTCTTTACTGCCATCCCTGTCTTTACTGCCATCCCTGTCTTTACTGCCATCCCTGTCTTTACTGCCATCCCTGTCTTCACTGCCATCCCTGTCTTTACTGCCATCCCTGTCTTTACTGCCATCCCTGTCTTTACTGCCATCCCTATCTTTACTGCCATCCCTGTCTTTACTGCCATCCCTGTCTTTACTGCCATCCCTGTCTTTACTGCCATCCCTGTCTTTACTGCCATCCCTGTCTTTGCTGCCATCCCTGTCTTTACTGCCATCCCTGTCTTTACTGCCATCCCTGTCTTTACTGCCATCCCTGTCTTTACTGCCATCCCTGTCTTTACTGCCATCCCTGTCTTCACTGCCATCCCTGTCTTTACTGCCATCCCTGTCTTCACTGTCATCCCTGTCTTTACTGCCATCCCTGTCTTTACTGCCATCCCTGTCTTTACTGCCATCCCTGTCTTTACTGCCATCCCTGTCTTTACTGCCATCCCTGTCTTTACTGCCATCCCTGTCTTTACTGCCATCCCTGTCTTTACTGCCATCCCAGTCTTTACTGCCATCCCTGTCTTTACTGCCATCCCTGTCTTTACTGCCATCCCTGTCTTTACTGCCATCCCTGTCTTTACTGCAATCCCTGTCTTTACTGCCATCCCTGTCTTTACTGCCATCCCTGTCTTTACTGCCATCCCTGTCTTTACTGCCATCCCTGTCTTTATTGCCATCCCTGTCTTTACTGCCACCCCTGTCTTTACTGCCATCCCTGTCTTTACTGCCATCCCTGTCTTCACTGCCATCCCTGTCTTTACTGCCATCCCTGTCTTCACTGTCATCCCTGTCTTTACTGCCATCCCTGTCTTTACTGCCATCCCTGTCTTTACTGCCATCCCTGTCTTTACTGCCATCCCTGTCTTTACTGCCATCCCTGTCTTTACTGCCATCCCTGTCTTTACTGCCATCCCTGTCTTTACTGCCATCCCTGTCTTTACTGCCATACCTGTCTTTACTGCCATCCCTGTCTTTACTGCCATCCCTGTCTTTACTGCCTTCCCTGTCTTTACTGCCATCCCTGTCTTTACTGCCATCCCTGTCTTTTCGGCCATCCCTGTCTTTACTGTCATCCCTGTCTTTACTGCCATCCCTGTCTTTACTGCCATCCCTGTCTTTACTACCATCCCTGTCTTCACTGCCATCCCTGTCTTTACTGCCATCCCTGTCTTTACTGTCATCCCTGTCTTTACTGCCATCCCTGTCTTTACTGCCATCCCTGTCTTTACTGCCATCCCTGTCTTTACTGCCATCCCTGTCTTTACTGCCATCCCTGTCTTTACTGCCATCCCTGTCTTTACTGTCATCCCTGTCTTTACTGCCATCCCTGTCTTTACTGTCATCCCTGTCTTTACTGCCATCCCTGTCTTTACTGCCATCCCTGTCTTTACTACCATCCCTGTCTTTACTGCCATCCCTGTCTTTACTGCCATCCCTGTCTTTACTGCCTTCCCTGTCTTTACTGCCATCCCTGTCTTTACTGTCATCCCTGTCTTTACTGCCATCCCTGTCTTTACTGCCATCCCTGTCTTTACTACCATCCCTGTCTTTACTGCCATCCCTGTCTTTACTGCCATCCCTGTCTTTACTGCCTTCCCTGTCTTTACTGCCATCCCTGTCTTTACTCCCATCCCTGTCTTTACTGCCATCCCTGTCTTTACTGCCATCCCTGTCTTTACTGCCATCCCTGTCTTTACTGCCATCCCTGTCTTTACTGCCATCCCTGTCTTTACTGCCATCCCTGTCTTTACTGTTATCCCTGTCTTTACTGCCATCCCTGTCTTTACTGCCATCCCTGTCTTCACTGCCATCCCTGTCTTTACTGCCATCCCTGTCTTTACTGCCATCCCTGTCTTTACTGCCATCCCTGTCTTTACTGCTATCCCTGTCTTTACTGCCATCCCTGTCTTTACTGCCATCCCTGTCTTTACTGCCATCCCTGTCTTTACTGCCATCCCTGTCTTTACTGTCATCCCTGTCTTTACTGCCATCCCTGTCTTTACTGCCATCCCTGTCTTTACTGCCATCCCTGTCTTTACTGCCATCCCTGTCTTTACTACCATCCCTGTCTTTACTGCCATCCCTGTCTTTACTGCCATCCCTGTCTTTACTGCCATCCCTGTCTTTACTGCCATCCCTGTCTTTACTGCCATCCCTGTCTTTACTGCCATCCCTGTCTTTACTGCCATCCCTGTCTTTACTGCCATCCCTGTCTTTACTGCCATCACTGTCTTTACTGCCATCCCTGTCTTTACTGCCATCCCTGTCTTTACTGCCATCCCTGTCTTTACTGCCATCCCTGTCTTTACTGCCATCCCTGTCTTTACTGCCATCCCTGTCTTTACTGCCATCCCTGTCTTTACTGCCATCCCTGTCTTTACTGCCATCCCTGTCTTTACTGTCATCCCTGTCTTTACTGCCATCCCTGTCTTTACTGCCATCCCTGTCTTTACTGCCATCCCTGTCTTTACTGCCATCCCTGTCTTTACTGCCATCCCTGTCTTTACTGCCATCCCTGTCTTTACTGTCATCCCTGTCTTTACTGTCATCCCTGTCTTTACTGCCATCCCTGTCTTTACTGCCATCCCTGTCTTTACTGCCATCCCTGTCTTTACTGCCATCCCTGTCTTTACTGCCATCCCTGTCTTTACTGCCATCCCTGTCTTTACTGTCATCCCTGTCTTTACTGCCATCCCTGTCTTTACTGCCATCCCTGTCTTTACTGCCATCCCTGTCTTTACTGCCATCCCTGTCTTTACTGCCATCCCTGTCTTTACTGCCATCCCTGTCTTTACTGCCATCCCTGTCTTTACTGCCATCCCTGTCTTTACTGCCATCCCTGTCTTTACTGCCATCCCTGTCTTTACTGCCATCCCTGTCTTTACTGCCATCCCTGTCTTTACTGCCATCCCTGTCTTTACTGTCATCCCTGTCTTTACTGCCATCCCTGTCTTTACTGCCATCCCTGTCTTTACTGCCATCCCTGTCTTTACTGCCATCCCTGTCTTTACTGCCATCCCTGTCTTTACTGCCATCCCTGTCTTCACTGCCTTCCCTGTCTTCACTGCCATCCCTGTCTTTACTGCCATCCCTGTCTTTACTGCCATCCCTGTCTTCACTGCCTTCCCTGTCTTCACTGCCATCCCTGTCTTTACTGCCATCCCTGTCTTCACTGCCTTCCCTGTCTTCACTGCCATCCCTGTCTTTACTGCCATCCCTGTCTTCACTGCCTTCCCTGTCTTCACTGCCATCCTTGTGTTCACTGGTGTCAGGTAGTAATCCATATATGGTTCATAACCATACTGCACTTGCAGTAAAAACGTCAAATTTTATGTTTCCGATAGTCGACTCACTTTTTCACTGATTCATGTGAATTACTATTGTATTTATTTTGTTGTTGGTGTTGGTGTCATTGTTGTTGTTGTTGGTGTTGTGTTGTTGTTGATGATGTTTTTGTTGCTGTTGTTGATTGTTTCGGTGTTGCTGTTGTTGGTGTTTTTTTCCTCAATTTTATGATCAAAATATCTGTTTGAAGGATTTCTCTACCCGGGCAGCGTCTAGGCTGAGGTCAGGTCACCCCGCTGACCCGGTCAGCCAGACTGTTTATCCTAGCGACTCATAGACCCACACAGCCATCCCATCTCAGCACTTATTGCAGGAAATAAAATAAATAAAATAAAGTGAACTATATTTCTATAAACAATGTGTAATAATTGGTTCAGAAATAATTGACATTATTAATATACTCTATAGAAAGACCCTGGTTATGTCGAGCATCCTGGATGTCCGGATTCTCCTTGTAAGCGTCTATCTTGGTTCCACCACTATTCCTCATACCTACTGTTAGTTTGTTTCAGTGTCTTGGACAATAGTTGTTGACAGAGTGTTCACTAACTGCACTCATGGTCTCTGTGGCATGCGAAGAGTACGTAACCTTTATTAGGCACATGTACACACCCTCATTGAAAGGCTGTCTCCCCTAACCAGCGAACCATGGGGCCCCATTGTTCGATCAGTACCCAGATTCAGCCAATGAGAAGATGGTTCTGGCAATCGCAGAGGTGTTCTGGGCACCACCTGCCTGTCTGCCCTTATCATTTTCATACTAGAGCTGGTTGAGCACGGTTGTCCAATCTGCCTCCAGGCTGTGTCTTGGCCTTGCCTAAACCGTGTGTACACATACATTTTCCAACTGTATATAGTGTACATAGTTGTAAATATTCACATTGCTCTTGGTGAAGGAAAATATATTTCGCAGTCATTCAGCTGTGTTTGTTCTGCTCCTTGCTCCCCTTTACACCCAGGATAACGGGCGTTATTGTCCCTGGGTTGTAATAGTCTCCCTCCTCTTCACTCCAGTAAATTGTTATATCAGTGTGACAGGTTAGGAAGCACGCACTGAGATATCTTCCGTGTACACTACAGTATGAAGTATCTCTCTCTTCTCCGTTCCCTAACAGTTTAAATGTTTTTTTTAATTCTATACGGGCAGTATATAACAACTGTACAATGTTTCCAGCTCCTCTGTGTCTCCTGCCTTGAAAAACACGGTGAACACAGAACAATATCCCAGTCGTGAGAGCACAAATCACCTGATAAGTTCCATCATTGGTGCTGGTTCTCTTGTTTTAGTTTTAAGCTTTCATAATCAACCCAGTTATTTTCCTGTATTTTCAAGTGACAGAGACCCAGACAATTATTTCTTAGTGTTTTACCTCTTCTTTACCTTCTGTGTCACGGTCTTCCTGCGCTCTGTATACTGCTTGTTTTCAGGACTTTATTTCCTTCATGCCTAAGCAGTTGAAATCTGTCACCAACCAATATTATGTTATTTCTCATGTGCCCATTGGAAGAACTTCCTAATATATGTTTGTAAAAGATGATACGACGCTGTTATTAGAGCTCTTGTTTTTGTTTGCTATGAGAATGAGAAATAGTAATGGTGCTAGGACCGTACCCTGGGGTGCTGATTTTATATATATATATATATATATATATATATATATATATATATATATATATATATATATATATATATATATATATATATATACATGACGATGATATATACCGCCATAGATGTTGATATCTACCGACATAGAAACGAATGTGGAAGTCGTTAGGCATTATAGCTGGTCACGGCAGTGATAGTTGGCCACAGCAGTGTGACAGTCGACCACGGTAGTGTAATAGCTGGCCTCGACAGCGTGATAGCTAGCATTATCGTTGTCAAAAAGTGTCACGGCTTATGGCATACTCGAGGAAAAAAAAATATCTGCCAATCACCCCTCTACCGCAGCTACTTAATAGCTCCAGCGAACATACATGTAACACCTCCAGTGAACACACTTCTAACGCCTTCCCTGTCTTCCACACCTCCCAACAACAACAACAACAGCCTCTTCTATTAACCAACACCACTACTCTTCTACACGGTGTATTTACGGCCCTGATAATTATGGTTCACGCGGATTTACGAGCGATATTCAATACAATACTGACATGCCCAGCAATGAGAAGTAAAGTAGCGCCTTCCTTCCAATCTTAGAAAACATTTAATATTGTCTGCATAATAATAGCGTGGACACGCTACCATCAATAAGTCAAGAGCCGAGAAAGCCTCAATTACACAACCCTGATTTAATGCCCCCCCCCCCTCCCACTTTTTTTTCTTCTAATTTGCCTTTCCAGAGTAAATGTGAGAATGAGCATCAGGGATTTTGTTATTGTTTGCCTTCGCCAGCTGGTCTGTGTGTGTGTGTGTGTGTGCGTGGAGTGGTATCTTGCTGTTCCATCACATAGGTAAATCCTCCGTCACATAGGTAACGTCTGCGTCACACAGGTAACGTCTACGTTACATAGGTAACGTCAACATCACATGCATAACGCCTGCTTCACATAGTTAACTCCTACGTTACACAGGTAACGTCTACGTCACACAGATAATGTCTACGTCACACAGGTAACGTCTACGTCACACAGCCGCCGCGTCCTTCAAGCCTCGCCAAACAAGATACAATCAAAGAAGACCCTCTTCTGCCCTCTTCATTTGGATAACATATCTCGGTGCTAAGACGCTAATTTAATAACGGTCCGTACGCTATAATTACCACATGTGTTGTCTTATATACTGCTGGCCACACCTCTGACCACACATGGCAGACTCCATCAGTTTTTGTACTTATTCCTCGTGATTCATAATTTTCCGGCTGTATTAGAGAGCTGAAGAATGGAGAGGAGTGAAATAAATCGAGGGAGAGTGAAATACTGCGAGCAGCAGGTGTGTTGTCTAACAATTTCAGGGAATTTTCCTTCTTGTCATATGTAATTTTCAGAGAGAGAGAGAGAGAGAGAGAGAGAGAGAGAGAGAGAGAGAGAGAGAGAGAGAGAGAGAGAGAGAGAGAGAGAGAGAGAGAGGCGAATTCAGAAAGAAAGAAATAAAGAGAAAGAAAAATAAGAGAAACCTTCTATTGATCCCGTGTCTTGAGATTAAGGCGACTACCTCTGACTCCTTCATTTAATCTGGAGAAATATGACTCTGCTCCGGCCAGGTTGCTTGCCAGCAAATCCCAACTACTTAGAAAATTAAATTGAATTCGCTGGGGTGCCATAAATTGGCATGATGGCTCGTTATTACCCACACTCGGCAGCCTTTATCAGATGAGTGTCAAGACGCCGGGAAATAGTGTAAACACGACAACCTCGTTTTAATATTGCAGATGTAATGCACAAATAACCCGCACATAGGAGAGAGGAGCTTACCACGACGTTTCGGTCCGACTTGGACCATTTACAAAGTCACATTAACACAAAACATGGTTGGTTGGTAATGTTTGTCAGGAAACAGGACAGGTGTTTTCTGACGTGGGTCTTAGTCATATGATGACTCACAGCTAGAGCTTTTGGTCATCTGACCGAGGCCTTCCGCTGGCTTACCGGTCCGCCCCTTTAAAAATCATAGTTATGATTATAACACAAAACACAGAGAGGGAAGTCAGTATACATAGGCGAAGGGGACAAGAACTTGACAATTACTTTTGCCTCCCTTCATCCTTTACTCCCCTTTCAATCTCTTGTGCCACTAAAACTACTCTCCCTACTTTCTGCTACTTCAACGTCTTCCACTACCAGTATTACCAATATCACTAGCTCTTTTTCTTCCTCTCTTGGTCCCGTCCCCGTCCCCCTCACCTGTATACACTGGCTCCCTCACTCTTTTTTGTTAGAGTCACTTTGTAAATGGTTCAAGTCCGACCAAAACGTCGTCGTAAGCTTCTCTTTCCTATAGCGGGTTATTTGTGTATTGTTAAAGACATAGTTTTGTACTTTTTTGTTCTTTGCAGATGTAAGATTGTGTGTGGGACCAGGTCTGTGGTCCCCTTCAAGGACAGTGGTGGTACCTTGATACTGGTGGAGCTAACACTCTTCTGTCTGGCATCAAGCGGTCTATGGTCCCAATGGGTTTACCTCTTTGAGCATCAGGAACAGCCATTATCATTCAAGTCTTACCTCTGGCTCTCCTGCAAGGCTGAAACAGATTTTGGACTTGGATTATAAGCCTTAACATAAAAAAAAAGGCTGATTGTATGGTTTAACAACAAGCCTTTTGATCAAAGCAGAATTTAGTTTTCTTTCTATTTTCTGGGTATTAATTTTTGTATATTAAACCTCGCCCAACTGTTATATATATATATATATATATATATATATATATATATATATATATATATATATATATATATATATATATATATATATATATATATATATATATATATATATATATATATATATATATAATGTGTGAGTGTGAATAATAATAACAACAACAATAATAATAATAATAATAATAATAATAATAATAATAATAATAATAATAATAATAGGAGAGAAACAATTCATTACTCCTTCATGATAGATTTGATACATGAGCCAAAAAAAAGTGCCCTGAAGGAAAATATGGAATATAACTTAGATGTGTCTGTGTCTAGCATTAGGAATAATATAAGAGAGAAGTAAATAATGAGTGTGAACGTTGTAGGAATGCAGTTAGAAGCCTGAATAGATCTATCATTCACTATGACAACATTAACGTTCATAGATAAGTATGTTTATGGAGCAACGTGCAATGTGAACAGACTGACTGATGTTGTAGTGGCCAGGCTTAGGCTTGGTTACAAGTACTTCTGACAGTTTGGGAGACACACAGATGATGATCAAACTAAATGTAAATTATGTGATCAGGCATATGGTCACTGTCTTGAACACTATGTGCTTAATTGTCCACTTATTGAGGAATATAGAGATAAACAGTATAATAACGTATGTGATATGTCAGGATATTTTATTAATTAGGATACCAAACATATTAAAAAATTATATTTTTTCTTGCAAAAGATAAATGAACTGTAGATATAAATCCAGATGTACTCCTATAAACCCTTTAGGGGCCTTTTGTGTATCTATATGTTCCTGCACTACCGTCCACAGGATGGATATGGGGTGCATAATAATCTAGCCACTTCGGCTGCAAAATCTAATCACACATCTGTTCTCGAAAAACCTCATTCTGGACGAGGCTGCCGCGCTGATACGTGCGTGCTGACTTCTTTCCCCTCTATGATGAGCACCAGCACATGCCTTGTATATTGCTTTACAATGACCTTGCTGTTGGGTCTAGCTCCGAATCTTTTCCTTTCTCTGAAATTCTTTCCTCTTCCCCATCTATTCTCCAACTGTCCCCACTTCCCCTCATCCCTGGTGGGTCTTTACCTTTGAGTTCCTTCTGTTCTATTCTAATCACACAGCCACACACATACATACATACAAACTCAACCCCTGCAACCTCATATAGATGATACACACACACATACACACACACACACACACACAAACACACACACACACACACACACACACACACACACACACACACACACACACACACACACACACACACACACACACACACACACACACACACACACACACAAACACACACACACACACACACACAAATGCCTGCTTGACATGTCTAGTGCACATACCAAGCAGCCTCACGAATATTCTTGCAATAATGCAAACATCATAAGCAACATATGACACCAAAATTACTGTTAATCCCACAAGAAAGACTTCAGGAAGTGACAAGAGGATGATGGGGATTTAACATTAAATGAAATATAATGGTTATGGCAGGAGGCGAGACCTGGCCACAACATTGCTATGTACAATATTAAAAAAATTATGCATCATACAGTAGTCGAAGACTGCAATAATTTATTGAAGATATAAATGAAAAGATATATTGGGGAAAGATATACAGGAGAAAGATATGCTGGGGAAAGATGTACAGGAGAAAGATATGCTGGGGAAAGATGTACAGGAGAAAGATATGCTGGGGAAAGATATACAGGAGAAAGATATGCTGGGGAAAGATGTACAGGAGAAAGATATGCTGGGGAAAGATGTACAGGAGAAAGATATGCTGGGGAAAGATACACAGGAGAAAGATATGCTGGGGAAAGATATACAGGAGAAAGATATGCTGGGGAAAGATATACAGGAGAAAGCTATGCTGGGGAAAGATATACAGGAGAAAGATATGCTGGGGAAAGATATACAGGAGAAAGATATGCTGGGGAAAGATATACAGGAGAAAGATATGCTGGGGAAAGATATACAGGAGAAAGATATGCTGGGGAAAGATACACAGGAGAAAGATGTGCTGGGGAAAGATATACAGGAGAAAGATATGCTGGGGAAAGATATACAGGAGAAAGATATGCTGGGGAAAGATATACAGGAGAAAGATATGCTGGGGAAAGATACACAGGAGAAAGATATGCTGGGGAAAGATATACAAGAGAAAGATATGCTGGGGAAAGATATACAGGAGAAAGATATGCTGGGGAAAGATATACAGGAGAAAGATATGCTGGGGAAAGATATACAGGAGAAAGATATGCTGGGGAAAGATATACAGGAGAAAGATATGCTGGGGAAAGATATACAGGAGAAAGATATGCTGGGGAAAGATATACAAGAGAAAGATATGCTGGGGAAAGATATACAAGAGAAAGATATGCTGGGGAAAGATATACAGGAGAAAGATATGCTGGGGAAAGATATACAGGAGAAAGATATGCTGGGGAAAGATATACAGGAGAAAGATATGCTGGGGAAAGATATACAGGAGAAAGATATACTGGGGAAAGATATACAAGAGAAAGATATGCTGGGGAAAGATATACAGGAGAAAGATATGCTGGGGAAAGATATACAGGAGAAAGATATGCTGGGGAAAGATATACAAGAGAAAGATATGCTGGGGAAAGATATACAGGAGAAAGATATGCTGGGGAAAGATATACAGGAGAAAGATATGCTGGGGAAAGATATACAGGAGAAAGATATGCTGGGGAAAGATATACAGGAGAAAGATATGCTGGGGAAAGATATACAGGAGAAAGATATGCTGGGGAAAGATATACAGGAGAAAGATATGCTGGGGAAAGATATACAGGAGAAAGATATGCTGGGGAAAGATATACAGGAGAAAGATATGCTGGGGAAAGATATACAAGAGAAAGATATGCTGGGGAAAGATATACAGGAGAAAGATATGCTGGGGAAAGATATACAGGAGAAAGATATGCTGGGGAAAGATATACAGGAGAAAGATATGCTGGGGAAAGATACACAGGAGAAAGATATGCTGGGGAAAGATATACAGGAGAAAGATATGCTGGGGAAAGATATACAGGAGAAAGATATGCTGGGGAAAGATATACAGGAGAAAGATATGCTGGGGAAAGATATACAGGAGAAAGATATGCTGGGGAAAGATACACAGGAGAAAGATATGCTGGGGAAAGATATACAGGAGAAAGATATGCTGGGGAAAGATATACAGGAGAAAGATATGCTGGGGAAAGATATACAGGAGAAAGATATGCTGGGGAAAGATATACAGGAGAAAGATATGCTGGGGAAAGATATACAGGAGAAAGCTATGCTGGGGAAAGATATACAGGAGAAAGATATGCTGGGGAAAGATATACAGGAGAAAGATATGCTGGGGAAAGATATACAGGAGAAAGATATGCTGGGGAAAGATATACAGGAGAAAGATATGCTGGGGAAAGATATACAGGAGAAAGATATGCTGCGGAAAGATATACAGGAGAAAGATATGCTGGGGAAAGATATACAGGAGAAAGATATGCTGGGGAAAGATATACAGGAGAAAGATATGCTGCGGAAAGATATACAGGAGAAAGATATGCTGGGGAAAGATATACAGGAGAAAGCTATGCTGGGGAAAGATATGCTAGAAAAGATATGCTGGGGAAAGATATACAGGAGAAAGATATGCTGGGGAAAGATATACAGGAGAAAGATATGCTGGGGAAAGATATACAGGAGAAAGATATGCTGGGGAAAGATATACAGGAGAAAGATATGCTGGGGAAAGATATACAGGAGAAAGATATGCTGGGGAAAGATATACAGGAGAAAGATATGCTGGGGAAAGATATACAGGAGAAAGATATGCTGGGGAAAGATATACAGGAGAAAGATATGCTGGGGAAAGATATACAGGAGAAAGATATGCTGGGGAAAGATATACAGGAGAAAGATATGCTGGGGAAAGATATACAGGAGAAAGATATGCTGGGGAAAGATATACAGGAGAAAGATATGCTGGGGAAAGATATACAGGAGAAAGATATGCTGGGGAAAGATATACAGGAGAAAGATATGCTGGGGAAAGATATACAGGAGAAAGATATGCTGGAAAAAGATAAGACGAAGAAAGATATGATCCATAAAAGACAAATTAGACACATGTGCAACACTTGGGTATTTTTATTAAAGAAACGTGTCGCCACACTGTGTGGCGAAACGTTTCTATGAGCCATTGGTAGTGAGCATTCTCAGTTTTGCTCTCTCTCTCTCTCTCTCTCTCTCTCTCTCTCTCTCTCTCTCTCTCTCTCTCTCTCTCTCTCTCTCTCTCTCTCTCTATCTATCTATCTATCTATCTCTCTATCTATCTATCTATCTATCCATCTATTTATTTAATTATCTTTCTATCTATCTATCTATCTATCTACCTATCTATCTTTCTATCTATCTCTATCTCCCTCATACTACATTACAAACAAGAATGATATCTGTCTATGTTGCTGTTCTATTGCAGTCAGAGACTGTAAATACTGCTGGCTGGAAATATTAGAGTGCTCAAGAAAACTATCTTTAATGCTTGACTTTGTTTTTAATAAACCTTGACTGTTCCTTTACTGGTGATCTATCTTAGGACCAGGTACCGCAGGTCTTCTAGTTGTACCTGTGTTCTTAATAGCCATCTGGTTACTCTAGTGGTTCACTTCCTCTCACTTCCTCTCACTGCCTCTCACTTCCTCTCACTGCCTCTCTTCCTCTCATAATGGTTCTCAAGCTGTTATCGTCGTGTTTTGTTTTCATCTTGTTCATCTTTTGATCGAATGCCGATAAGAGAGTTTTTTCAACAGCATTTATATAAATTTTGATTAATTAGGCGTTGTAGGTCATTAGAAATGATTACCGGGAGGATACCAGGTGGTGTGTGTGTGTGTGTGTGTGTGTGTGTGTGTGTGTGTGTGTGTGTGTGTGTGTGTGTGTGTGTGTGTGTGTGTGTGTGTGTGTGTGTGTGTGTGTGTGTGTGTGTGTGTGTGTGTGTGTGTGTGTGTGTGTGTGTGTGTGTGTACTCACCTAATTGTGGTTGCAGGGGTCGAGACTCAGCTCCTGGCCCCGCCTCTCCACTAAACGCTACTAGGTCCTCTCTCTCTCCCTGCTCAATAAGCTTTATCATACCTCATCTTAACGCTATGTATTGTTCCTGCCTCCACTACCTCACTTGCTAAACTATTCCACTTCCTGACAACTCTGTGACTGAAGAAATACTTCCTAAGATCCCTGTGACTCGTCTGACTCTTCAGCTTCCAATTGTGACCCCTTGTTTCTGTGTCCCCTCTCTTGAACATCCTGTGTGTGTGTGTGTGTGTGTGTGTGTGTGTGTGTGTGTGTGTGTGTGTGTGTGTGTGTGTGTGTGTGTGCGTGTGTGTGTACTCACCTAGTTGTACTCACCTAGTTGAGGTTGCGGGGGTCGAGTCCGAGCTCCTGGCCCCGCCTCTTCACTGATCGCTACTAGGTCACTCTCCCCGAGCCGTGAGCTTTATCATACCTCTGCTTAAAGCTATGTATGGATCCTGCCTCCACTACATCGCTTCCCAAACTATTCCACTTACTGACTACTCTGTGGCTGAAGAAATACTTCCTAACATCCCTGTGATTCATCTGTGTCTTTAGCTTCCAACTGTGTCCCCTTGTTACTGTGTCCAATCTCTGGAACATCCTGTCTTTGTCCACCTTGTCAATTCCCCTCAGTATTTTGTATGTCGTTATCATGTCCCCCCTATCTCTCCTGTCCTCCAGTGTCGTCAGGTTGATTTCCCTTAACCTCTCCTCGTAGGACATACCTCTTAGCTCTGGGACTAGTCTTGTTGCAAACCTTTGCACTTTCTCTAGTTTCTTTACGTGCTTGGCTAGGTGTGGGTTCCAAACTGGTGCCGCATACTCCAATATGGGCCTAACGTATACGGTGTACAGGGTCCTGAACGATTCCTTATTAAGATGTCGGAATGCTGTTCTGAGGTTTGCTAGGCGCCCATATGCTGCAGCAGTTATTTGGTTGATGTGCGCTTCAGGAGATGTGCCTGGTGTTATACTCACCCCAAGATCTTTTTCCTTGAGTGAGGTTTGTAGTCTCTGACCCCCTAGACTGTACTCCGTCTGCGGCCTTCTTTGCCCTTCCCCAATCTTCATGACTTTGCACTTGGTGGGATTGAACTCCAGGAGCCAATTGCTGGACCAGGTCTGCAGCCTGTCCAGATCCCTTTGTAGTTCTGCCTGGTCTTCGATCGAGTGTATTCTTCTCATCAACTTCACGTCATCTGCAAACAGGGACACCTCAGAGTCTATTCCTTCCGTCATGTCGTTCACAAATACCAGGAACAGCACTGGTCCTAGGACTGACCCCTGCGGGACCCCGCTGGTCACAGGTGCCCACTCTGACACCTCGCCACGTACCATGACTCGCTGCTGTCTTCCTGACAAGTATTCCCTGATCCATTGTAGTGCCTTCCCTGTTATCCCTGCTTGGTCCTCCAGTTTTTGCACCAATCTCTTGTGTGGAACTGTGTCAAACGCCTTCTTGCAGTCCAAGAAAATGCAATCCACCCACCCCTCTCTCTCTTGTCTTACTGCTGTCACCATGTCATAGAACTCCAGTAGGTTTGTGACACAGGATTTCCCGTCCCTGAAACCATGCTGGCTGCTGTTGATGAGATCGTTCCTTTCTAGGTGTTCCACCACTCTTCTCCTGATAATCTTCTCCATGATTTTGCATACTATACATGTCAGTGACACTGGTCTGTAGTTTAGTGCTTCATGTCTGTCTCCTTTTTTAAAGATTGGGACTACATTTGCTGTCTTCCATGCCTCAGGCAATCTCCCTGTTTCGATAGATGTATTGAATATTGTTGTTAGGGGTACACATAGCGCCTCTGCTCCCTCTCTCAATACCCATGGGGAGATGTTATCTGGCCCCATTGCCTTTGAGGTATCTAGCTCACTCAGAAGCCTCTTCACTTCTTCCTCGGTTGTGTGCACTGTGTCCAGCACTTGGTGGTGTGCCCCACCTCTCCGTCTTTCTGGAGTCCCTTCTGTCTCCTCTGTGAACACTCTGTGTGTGTGTGTGTGTGTGCTCGTCTAAATGTACTCACCTATGTGTGGTTGCAGAGGTGGAGTCTTAGCTCCTGGTTCCGCCTTTCAACATGCCGCTTGTCACATACACTCTTAGCCTCGTGGACCCTATCGTACCTGCTCTGAAAGCCATGTATGGAGTCTGCCTCCACCACTCTTCCATCATGATAATTCACTGCCTAGGTAAAACATTATCAGTAAAGCTCAGATATATACACTTGTGTGTCTTTTTACAGGCGTATGTGTCCTCCTTAACGACATATGTGACTACCTTACCATGATAAAGAGTCATATGTGTAAATAACAAAAAAGAAGCACAATACCGTGACTGGAACGATGTGTGAGTCGTATGTGTCTCGTTGTCATGTGTCCGTATACCATACCACACTGACATGCCGGTATACCATACCATAACATACCACACTGACATGCCAGTATACCATACCATAACATACCACACTGACATGCCAGTATACCATACCATAACATACCACACTGACATGCCAGTATACCATACCTTAACATACCACACTGACATGCCAGTATACCATACCATAACATACCACACTGACATGCCAGTATACCATACCATAACATACCACACTGACATGCCAGTATACCATACCATAACATACCACACTGACATGCCAGTATACCATACCATAACATACCACACTGACATGCCAGTATACCATACCATAACATGCCACACTGTCATGCCAGTATACCATACCTTAACATACCACACTGACATGCCAGTATACCATACCATAACATACCACACTGACATGCCAGTATACCATACCATAACATACCACACTGACATGCCAGTATACCATACCATAACATACCACACTGACATGCCAGTATACCATACCATAACATACCACACTGACATGCCAGTATACCATACCATAACATACCACACTGACATGCCAGTATACCATACCATAACATACCACACTGACATGCCAGTATACCATACCATAACATGCCACACTGTCATGCCAGTATACCATACCTTAACATACCACACTAACATGCCAGTATACCATACCATAACATGCCACACTGTCATGCCAGTATACCATACCTTAACATACCACACTGACATGCCAGTATACCATACCATAACATACCACACTGACATGCCAGTATACCATACATAACATACCACACTGACATACCAGTATACCATACCATAACATACCACACTGACATACCAGTATACCATACCATAACATACCACACTGACATGCCAGTATACCATACCTTAACATACCACACTGACATGCCAGTATACCATACCATAACATACCACACTGTCATGCCAGTATACCATACCTTAACATACCACACTGACATGCCAGTATACCATACCATAACATACCACACTGACATGCCAGTATACCATACATAACATACCACACTGACATACCAGTATATCATACCATAACATACCACACTGACATACCAGTATACCATACCATAACATACCACACTGACATGCCAGTATACCATACCTTTACATACCACACTGACATGCCAGTATACCATACCATAACATTCCACACTGTCATGCCAGTATACCATACCTTAACATACCACACTGACATGCCAGTATACCATACCATAACATACCACACTGACATGCCAGTATACCATACCATAACATACCACACTGACATGCCAGTATACCATACCATACCATACCACACTGACATACCAGTATACCATACCATAACATACCACACTGACATGCCAGTATACCATACCTTAACATACCACACTGACATGCCAGTATACCATACCTTAACATACCACACTGACATGCCAGTATACCATACATAACATACCACACTGACATGCCAGTATACCATACCATAACATACCACACTGACATGCCAGTATACCATACCATACCATACCACACTGATATGCCAGTATACCATACCATAACATACCACACTGACATGCCAGTATACCATACCTTAACATACCACACTGACATGCCAGTATACCATACCTTAACATACCACACTGACATGCCAGTATACCATACATAACATACCACACTGACATGCCAGTATACCATACCTTAACATACCACACTGACATGCCAGTATACCATACATAACATACCACACTGACATGCCAGTATACCATACCATAACATACCACACTGACATGCCAGTATACCATACCTTAACATACCACACTGACATGTCAGTATACCATACATAACATACCACACTGACATACCAGTATACCATACCATAACATACCACACTGACATGCCAGTATACCATACCATAACATACCACACTGACATGCCAGTATACCATACCATAACATACCACACTGACATGCCAGTATACCATACCATAACATACCACACTTACATGCCAGTATACCATACCATAACATACCACACTGACATGCCAGTATACCATACATAACATACCACACTGACATGCCAGTATACCATACCATAACATACCACACTGACATGCCAGTATACCATACCATAACATACCACACTGACATGCCAGTATACCATACCATAACATACCACACTGACATGCCAGTATACCATACCATAACATACCACACTGACATGCCAGTATACCATACCATAACATACCATACTGACATGCCAGTATACCATACCATACCATACCACACTGACATGCCAGTATACCATACCATAACATACCACACTGACATGCCAGTATACCATACCATAACATACCACACTGACATGCCAGTATACCATACCTTAACATACCACACTGACATGCCAGTATACCATACCTTAACATACCACACTGACATGCCAGTATACCATACCTTAACATACCACACTGACATGCCAGTATACCATACCTTAACATACCACACTGACATGCCAGTATACCATACCTTAACATACCACACTGACATGCCAGTATACCATACCATAACATGCCACACTGACATGCCAGTATACCATACCTTAACATACCACACTGACATGCCAGTATACCATACCATAGCATACCACACTGGCATGCCAGTATACCATACCATAACATACCACACTGATATGCCAGTATACCATATCATAACATACCACACTGACATGCCAGTATACCATACCTTAACATACCACACTGACATGCCAGTATACCATACCATAACATACCACACTGTCATGCCAGTATACCATACCATAACATACCACACTGACATGCCAGTATACCATACCATAACATACCACACTGACATACCAGTATACCATACCTTAACATACCACACTGACATGCCAGTATACCATACCATAACATACAACACTGACATACCAGTATACCATACCTTAACATACCACACTGATATGCCAGTATACCATACCATAACATACCACACTGACATACCAGTATACCATACCATAACATACCACACTGACATACCAGTATACCATACCATAACATACCACACTGACATGCCAGTATACCATACCATAACATACCACACTGACATACCAGTATACCATACCATAACATACCACACTGACATACCAGTATACCATACCATAACATACCACACTGACATGCCAGTATACCATACCATAACATACCACACTGACATACCAGTATACCATACCATAACATACCACACTGACATACCAGTATACCATACCATAACATACCACACTGACATGCCAGTATACCATACCATAACATACCACACTGACATACCAGTATACCATACCATAACATACCACACTGACATACCAGTATACCATACCATAACATACCACACTGACATACCAGTATACCATACCATAACATACCACACTGACATACCAGCATTCCATATCATAACGTACCACACTGATATATCCGTATCACTATTAAAATGGGATGCAAAATCGACAAGTTGATGAATGAGACACATGTTCAACACTTAGCTATCTTGGTGCTGTTGATGAGACACATGTTCAGCACTTAGCTATCTTGGTGCTGTTGATGAGACACATGTTCATCACTTAGCTATCTTGGTGCTGTTGATGAGACACATGTTCATCACTTAGCTATCTTGGTGCTGTTGATGAGACACATGTTCATCACTTAGCTATCTTGGTGCTGTTGATGAGACACATGTTCATCACTTAGCTATCTTGGTGCTGTTGATGAGACACATGTTCATCACTTAGCTATCTTGGTGCTGTTGATGAGACACATGTTCATCACTTAGCTATCTTGGTGCTGTTGACGAGACACATGTTCATCACTTAGCTATCTTGGTGCTGTTGATGAGACACATGTTCAGCACTTAGCTATCTTGGTGCTGTTGATGAGACACATGTTCATCACTTAGCTATCTTGGTGCTGTTGATGAGACACATGTTCAGCACTTAGCTACCTTGGTGCTGTTGATGAGACACATGTTCATCACTTAGCTATCTTGGTGCTGTTGATGAGTAATTCCAGCATAACTGTCTTCACCTCGTCTTCCTTGTATCGTCTCTCTATCTTATTTCCGGAGGAGGACTAAATTCAGTCACTTTTTTTTAAATTTAACCTCTTCTGTGTAGTGTGCAATATATTTTTCTTTTTTTTTTTTGTAAATACAATTGAGAAAGAGGATCTACAATTGATGATCGTGTACTGTGAAAGCCTTTACACCAGTTATTCAATTTTCACAGTACTGTTTCAACTGAATTTATGTAAAAAAAATCGATCTTTATAGAGGAGATTTATGAGAGAGGTTACAGCACACGCGCGCTCGCGCGCACGCATACACACACTGAGTCAGAGTAGGGACCTGTGACAAGCGGGGTTCCACAGGGGTCAGTCCTAGGACCTGTGCTGTTTTCGGGATATATGAATGACATAACGAAAGGGATAGACTCAGAAGTGTCCTTGTTTGCAGATGATGTGAAGTTAATGAGGAAAATTAAATCGGTCGAGGATCAGGCAGGACTACAAAGAGACCTGGACAGGCTACAAGCCTGGTCCAGCAACTGGCTCCTTAAATTTAACCCTGCCAAATACAAAGTCATGAAGATCGGGGAAGGGCAAAGAAGACCGAGGACAGAGTATAGTCTAGGTGGCCAAAGACTGCAAACCTCACTCAAGGAAAAAGATCTTGGCGTGAGTATAACACCGACCACATCTCCTGAGGCGTACATCAATCAGATAACTGCTGCAGCATATGGGCGCCTGGTAAACCAAAGGATAGCATTCCAATACCTCAATAAGGAATCGTTCAAGACTCTGTACACCATTTACGTCAGGCCCATACAGCACCAGTTTGGAATCCACACCTGGTCAAGCACGTCAAGAAATTAGAGAAAGTGCAAAGCTTTGCAACAAGACTAGTCCCAGAGCTAAGGGGATTGTCCTACGAAGAAAGGTTAAGGGAAATTGGCCTGACGACACTAGAGGACAGGAAGGTCAGGGGAGACATGATAACGATATATAAAATACTGCGCGGAATAGACAAGGTGGACAAAGACAGGATGTTCCAGAGATGGAACACAGAAACAAAGGGTCACAATTGGAAGTTGAAGACTCAGATGAGTCAAAGGGATGTTAGGAAGTATTTCTTCAGTCATAGAGTTGTCAGACAGTGGAATAGCCTAGAAAGTGACATAGAGGAGGCAGGAACCATGCATAGTTTTAAGAAAAGGTTTGATAAAGCTCATGGAGCAGGGAGAGAGAGGACCCAGTAGCAATCAGTGAAGAGGCGGGGACAGGAGCTATGATCGAACCCTGCAGCCACAAATAGGTGAGTACAAATAGGTGAGAACACACACACACACACACACACACACACATACACACACACACACACACACACACACACACACACACACACACACACACACACACACACACACACACACACACACACACACTAATACGTTGGTAAACGCTTGCGTTAACATTATAAATTAAATAAAACGAAGGAATGCTTGCAGTGACATAAACCTGTATTAACGAAGGCTTAGCGGAACATAAACTGCACTAATAATGTTATCAAGCACAAGCAAATGATGCAATTAACTTTTACACAGACATAATGACACACACAACCTCATTAAATACAAATAAATCTAATGAATCAAATTTTACGATGGAAGAAAGAGAGTCGTAACATCTTGCTCTCTGAGGTTGAAGATTAAGACACATGTACTACAGTTGGGTATCTTTATTGTGGAAACGTTTCGCCTACACCGTAGGCTTCTTCAGTCAAATACAAAGGTAGCAGAAGTAATGAAATAAAGATGATGTAATCGGTGCATTAACCTTGGAGAAACAGTATTTGAGGTGGTCAGTCCCTCAGCCTGGAGAAAAGTTCAGTTCCATGGTCTGGAACCATTACTACTGCTGCCTTTGTCTCTGAAGAAGTCTATTGTGTAGGCGAAACGTTTTATCAATAAAGATACTCAACTGTTGTACATGTGTCTTAATCTTCAAATTCTTGGGATACGTGAGCAAATTCTTGGAGTACGTTAGGAAACTCTCGCGGTATGTAAGCAAATTTTAGGGTACGTGAACAAATTCTTGAGGTGTATAAGTAAATTCTTTGTGGTACGTATGCAAATTCTTTGGGGTACGTGAAAAATTCTTGGAGTAAAGTAAATTCTTGGGAACGTAAGCAAATTCTTGAGGTAAAGTAAATTCTTGGGGTACGTAAACAAATTCCTTGGTAGCTTTGGGAAAATGTCGGACAAATACATGGATGGTTTTGAGAAGGATCTGCCTTGTATGGGCCAGTAGGCCTGCTGCAGTGTTCCTCCATTCTTGCGTTCTTAGACGACGAGGCACCACAAGTGTGTCAGCACAGCTGACTTGTTCCTCTGTCAGGTCTCACGAAATCATAATAACACCAGGGAACGGCTGGGATTTGAACTTATGGCGAGTGCATCGTAAAACTCCAGGCCAGAGCGTTAACCACTGGGCAAGCTGGCTCTGATAAGATTCACCCAAAATACCCAGCTGGATGAATCTCGCTATGGGTGCACACTCCACCCGTTCCGTGGTTTGTTCCACTGTGACTACTGCACAAAGAAGCAACACAACTGGAGCATTCCTTGTGTTTTACATTTATCAGCACGTCCCAAGGACACATATCTTAAAGAAAAGCAATGATAAGTATGACACATGTGCAACAGTTAGGTATCTTTATTCTGAAACGTTTCGCCTACACAGTAGGCATCTTCAGTCGAGTACAGAGGAGGCAGCAGAAGCAGTAAAGATGTTGAGAATATGTGCTATATTTATATGTGCACATTCGTACACATAACCACATGCACACAAACACACAAGCACTCATATTAACAAACATGCTGTGGCATGCAAAGAGTACGTAACCTTTATTCGGTGCATGTACACACCCTCATTGAAAGGCTATCTCCCCCAACCAGCGAACCAGGTACTAAGGGTTGATGATGGGGCCCCGTCGTTCAATCAGTACCCAGGTTCCAGCCAATGAAAAGATGGTTTTGGCAATTGCAGAGGTGTTGTGGGTACCACACACCTGTCTGCCCTTGTCATTCCCATTCTAGAGCTGGTTGAAGCACGGTCTGCTCTCTGGTGGCTTCTATTCTGCCTTGCTTACCGTGGAGTGCACTAATACCTATTGTTGTACATAGTGTATACAGTGTACATACTTCTGTTCTAAATTGGTGAAGGATAATACAAGTCAAAAGTTTTTCTGCTGTGTTTGTTTTGTTCCCTTTACACCCAGGATAACAGGCCTTTGGGACTCTTGGGTTGTAATATACGCATATGCCCATGTATACACAAGCATACACATATGCACACGCATATACTTGCACACACACACACACACACACACACACACACACACACACACGCATATACTTGGACACACACACATATATGTACACGCACATGTATGCACACATAATGTCACATATACATATACCTGTGTATATGTATATGTGACATATGAATGCATATGGAACCTACGGGAATTAACCTCCACCTGAGTAGCGGCCTCCCGGGGGAAGCAGTGTCCCATACCACACTCTCTCTTCAAGTTGATATATTAATTATTCAACTTATTCGCCTAAGTAGGCTTGCAACATGCGTACAAGTCAACATGCAACATACAGACCTTAACATGAGTCACATACCTATTGTTTTCTTACATAATAAAACTGTTCCCTTTTAACTTACGTTATCTTATTTCTTTATAAGCAATATTTAAGTTAGGTTAGCATAGATTAAGATAGGATAGGATAGGTTAGGTTCAGTTATGATAGGATAGATTTGGCTGGGTTAGATTATGATAGGGAAGGTTTGGTTAGATCAAGTTAGGATAGGTTAGGTTAGGTTATGATAGGGTACATTTGGTTAGGTTAAGTTAGGATAGGTTAGGTTATGTTAGGTTATGATAGGATACATTTGGTTAGGTTAGGTTAGGATAGGTTAGGTTAGGTTAGGTTATGATAGGATACATTTGGTTAGGTTAGGTTAAGATAGGTTTGGTTTGTCAGACTATCTCTAATTCATGATGAGCGGTGAGTAAGTACGACCATTGCAACACACTATCATATGCTTTGCAATACCAGTAGACTGAGTAGCAAAGCATATGAACAGGTAAAACTTGTGATTTTGGCTTAAATAGTAACGCTCTTCTTGCCGAATAGGGCAAGCGATAATTTGGGAATGCAATAATTTCGCAAAAATCATTCTGAACCTAACGAAAAAAAAATATTTCATTGTGTTTGTTTATTATTAAATTACTGTAAACTTATCTAAAGTATATTTAGCTGGATTAGGATAAATTAAATTGCGCTTATTGTAATAAGATTCGGTAGGATTTCTAAGGTTCTTTTGGTACAAAATTATTAATTTTTACATTAACATAAATGAAAAAAATATATCTTTAAACGTATAAGATAAATATTTAGAAAGGACTTAATTTTAATTGAGTTCTTGCTAATTGACCAATTTTACCTATTCGGCACGACATATATATACGAATCTTAGAATGGGCTAGTCGGGTACAGGCGTCCCTGGCAGTTGCGTCCCTGACAGTGTCGTTCCTGAATGTGTCGTCTTCTTGAGTGGTGTACGTCCCTGACAGTGACGTCCCTGTGAGCACAGTTTTGAATACCACATGAGTACAGGCTGTAGGCGCGCTGTTGAACATGGAACTCGACTAAAGAGCAGTTTCCGGGGTGGAAGGTGAGCACCACAAACTGCGGCTGCTTCACCTTACATGACCAAAATTGATGATTAGGGAAAAAATGAACCAAGAGGAAGAAAAATTGACACAGATTACCAGGTCTAAGTGGAGCCTTTTGAAAGTTGTACAGAGGTGTTTGTCAGAGAATTAGTTTTACCTTTTAAAGTAATGAGGGTGAAACCTTGGTTTTGAATATTTATGTTCGACCGATGTAGTGGCAACTGTTACGGTCGATGATGATGCTAAATAACTCCAATTACGATTCACCGCTGAAGATTCATGTTCACTCTGAGGGCAGCACTACACTACTCTGGTCGGAGTTGACTTAACCTAGCGGTGTTCACGACTTCCCGGCATAAACAAGCGCTGGAGTGTCTCTTACCAGTCATCTATCCCTAAACTTATGACTCCAGAAGAGATTTATATATATATATATATATATATATATATATATATATATATATATATATATATATATATATATATTAGCTGATTCTTAAGTCTAGCACCCAGGTAACTGCTGCAACTAACTCCACCGCCACTACGTTCATCAATGCACGGTACTACTAATACAACGAACTCTGGATTTACTGTTTTTTAGCCGACGCTGAGGATGTGATCCGTTCACTGGAGCTCATTTGGACTGGCATCTGTATGCCACCAAACTTATCAAAGTTATAATTTAAATGAAGAGCATCTCCCGGCATCCTCATCTATGACCTTTCTAAGGTTCGTATTACCCAGCAATGAAAATAGTGAAAATTCTGCACGATACTTCCTGGAATGTAGACTTCACTTTGAAGTGTGTGTATCAAGTACTGTTACGGTCGAAGATGGTCAAAGAGAGTGAAGTGTACTCCGCTTCACCTGCTCCACTGAGACCATTCAGAATTCTAAGAGATGTTTGCCACCTCACTTGTCATATCTCACAGTCCATCATCTCACTTATCATGTCTCACAGCCCATCATATCACTTGTCATTTCTCACTGTCCATCATCTCGCTTGTCATGTCTCACAGTCCATCATCTCAGTTGTTATTATTATTATTATTATTATTATTATTACTATTATTATTATTATTATTATTATTATTATTATTATTATTATTATTATTTATATTTATTATTATTATCACACTGGCCGATTCCCACCAAGGCAGGGTGGCCCGAAAAAGAAAAACTTTCACCATCATTCACTCCATCACTGTCTTGCCAGAAGGGTGCTTTACACTACAGTTTTTAAACTGCAACATTAACACCCCTCCTTCAGAGTGCAGGCACTGTACTTCCCATCTCCAGGACTCAAGTCCGGCCTGCCGGTTTCCCTGAATCCCTTCATAAATGTTACTTTGCTCACACTCCAACAGCACGTCAAGTATTAAAAACCATTCGTCTCCATTCACTCCTATCAAACACGCTCATGCATACCTGCATGAGGGGGGGGGGTTCAAACAGCAGGTGGGCAATAGGAGGCAGTCGGTTCAATTTTGACGCCAAATGTAAATGATTGCTCAATGAGAAGCAGTGAGGGATCAGGTACTACGCGGGAAATCAGACCTCCAGCATCCAGACAGGTATGAAGGAATATTGCTGCAGGTGGACCAAATGTACGAGGAGTGAAAAGACCAAGGCGGAAGGAGAGGAAACCACAGACTGAGGAGCACAGAAACGAAGATGGAGGCACAAGATTCATTACGTCCAAAGGATCAAGAACTGACAACCAATAACCAGGAGTGGTAACCAGCAATCACCCTTTTTTTCCCCACCTTTTCCTTTCACACTACATACTCATTACACACTCCTCTCCTCTCTTACTGTGTACCACTTTCACGTTCCCTCCCTCTCCCCTCCCAACCCTTTCCCCTCTATTTTCTCTCACTGATCTTACCTATTATTGTCTGTTTAAACAATCACTAACTAGGAACAACAAACAATAATTCCTTATTCCTATTAGCCTCAACCCCAGCTCAACTCTTCCTTAATTTTACTCACTCTTCATTCCTCTCCATCCCATACTCTTACCCACCCATCCTAGTTTCCTCATTTCTCTTCGTTTTCTTTTCCTTCTCTCCCCCAGTTGTACCTCTCACTTCCCTGCTTCTTCCTGCCATTTCCAACCAGGATAACACTCGTAATACACATACATCCCTTCTCTTTCCTGCCGTCACTCTAATTTGCACTTCCCCATCCCTCTTTCCCTCTCCCTCTCCTCCCCCCTCATCCCGAACAATACCACTTCCAATCCCTCTCCTTGTCATGTTATCTCTATTAATACGTCTCTCTTCCTCGCCCTCCCTCCAGAAGCCAGTCACAGTACCAGAAGTTCCAGCATAAAGTTAATTACAAAAGAAACAGAGTTTTGTAAAAACTGTTTAAATAGAATCATAAACAAACTTGTGGTTACATAAGAGGGTAGGAGCAGAGCACCCAGACATTATAGCTATCACAGAGATGAAAATTTTTGGAATGATAACTAATGCTTGATTCCCAGAGGGGTGTATGTGAGAAGATAGAAGAGAACAAAGAAGATGGGATGATACTAGTAGCAGGGAATCAGTGGGCTTTGGAGGAACTGAGAAGCATGAACACTGTCTATTTCAATGACTATGGTGGGGAAAATACCGACTGCAAGACCCGAAGTAATATAACAGAGATTTACCCTCCTCGTTTCTCCTCTACCGAAAAACCTCTTTTCTCACTGAGGGAAAAGTAAAGAGTACTGGAACAACAGAGCCACAATATCCATGCTCGAGAAGCCAGGGTTGTCGGGGATCTCAATCACAAGGCAAAACACCTGGAGAACTGCGGTAGTTAGAAACACGGAGAACAAAACAGATAGAAGCAGTAATGAAAAAAAAATCATGACTCACTATATTAAAGTAAACATAAAAATGCGAGCAGGAAGTGAAGCAGTTTGACTTAACCTGGTATTTACATCAAGAGAATTTGACATAGTAGATACAGAATATATGGCCTACCACTAGACGCTTATAAACACAGAGGGTTTTTGAATACTTTGTAAAGGGGTTAGAGAGAAGAGGAGGGACACGTAATAAACCAGACTACAGAAGAGATTATGCAGGAATGATAAATTTTCTCAAAAGAATCCAGGGGGACAGTGAATTGAATGGAGACACAAGCCACGAGATAATGGAGGTTCTCGGCAGAGAGTGACAGGAGATACCAGAAAGATTTATACCTAGTTGATGGACTGGAAAGGTGAAACAGAGATTAACTTGTTTTATATTATCAAAATTATATACTCAATTATTATTATGTAACCAAAACAGTCAATATAAATCATTTTCCGTTTTAGGGATTACAGCCTGATTGGTGTCATACAGGTTATATGTAGCCTAAACGACCAATGTGTAACCGACAGGCTTCAAACCCAACAAACCAACCAGCCAATACTGTGACTGCCACAGTTTTGCGTGATACACTTGTCAGATATATTATTATGTGCTTTTTGGCGTCCGGTCTTTCTTCTTGCGTGAATATTGACATTAACTTTGCCACTTTGCTTGTGTCTGGCAGTTCCCTAGTGTCTGGCAGTTCCCTAGTGTCTGGCAGTTCCCTAGTGTCTGGCAGTTCCCTAGTGTCTCATTATCCGTCCACTACCCATGATAATGTTCTGTGTGAAGGCCTCTTGGTTCGTCTTTCTGTAGTTACAAGAGCTGAACTATGCTTGCTGTTCCCCGTCTTCAACGTTTATGGCAGATTTATGCTAGTTGTGCCCCATTTTCAGTATTCATAGCAGATCTGTGCTCGTCGTGTCCCATCTTTAGTGTCTGCAGCAGAGCTATGCTCGTGGTATCTCACCTTCAGTACAGTAACTGGATCAGAGCTGTTTCTTAGTGTCCCGTCATGTGTCTGGACGACATTCCACATTGCCCTACTGAAGTCTCAACTCAGACTGACAGATTTCACCACTATGCATGTACGTAACTCATTCTCTGTGATGGAATATGACACGGAAAAGCAACAAGCTTTTGTTTTTTTCTCTATAACTATTATTTAAAATACAGTAGGAGCACATTATTGATGTGCCCAGTTTTGCTACAAAACAGATCATACTAACTTTTGGATCACCTACAGTTGCCTATGTCTTTGTGAAGAAATGTTTGATAATCTCATGTCTACAGTTTACAATTATAGTCTGTTGTTCTATGTTGATGACGTCAATAATTATTACATTTTATCTTGTTCCTTTATCATCTAATGTAGTTATTATGTTTCTAACACCAACCAAAAAAGACATGTAGAGTGTCTCGTTACAACACCCTATTTCTTGGCTTTTAAATAATTTTGCAAACTGACTTCGGAATTTTAAAACTCGTAATGCATGTTTGTGTATGGCAGCGTCGGAATGGGTACGCTGCCCAGCTTCAAAAGAGAAAAAAAAAGATGTGTCATCTGTCTCACATTTACAGTGCTGGGCACTTGTCTACTGTGAGTCCCATCATAAACCTGTTTCTCGCTCAGTTTATCGAAGTCTTCTTCTTGGAATATAAATTAATGGTTTTATTAGAAGATTTTTACATCGCCCGAAATCATGCACAGTTTCTTTTTTTTACTGCCTTCTACCACCATGATAAAGTGACACAGGAAAAAGAAAAAGAAATGTTTACCTGAATTCATTCAATAGCTGTCTTGCCAGAAGCGTGCGGAAGTCAAGGCTTAAATGACACTGAACTGTAACATACCCACCCATCCCTCAGAGTGCAGACACTGTACCTCCCACCTCCAGGACTGTAACATACCCACCCATCCTTTAGAGTGCAGGCACTGTACCTCCCACCTCCAGGACTGTAACATACCCACCCATCCTTCAGAGTGCAGGCACTGTACCTACCACCTCCAGGACTGTAACATACCCACTCATCCTTCAGTGTGCAGGCACTGTACCTACTGTACCAGGAGGCCTGGTCACAGACCGGGCCGCGGGGGCGTTGACCCCCGAAACTCTCTCCAGGTAAACTCCAGGTAAACTACCTCCAGGACTGTAACATACCCACCCATCCCTCAGAGTGAAGGCACTGTACCTACCACCTCCAGGACTGTAACATACCCACCCATCCCTCAGAGTGAAGGCACTGTACCTACCACCTCCAGGACTGTAACATACCCACCCATCCCTCAGAGTGCAGGCACTGTACCTACCACCTCCAGGACTGTAACATACCCACCCATCCCTCAGAGTGCAGGCACTGTACCTACCACCTCCAGGACTGTAACATACCCACCCAGCCCTCAGAGTGAAGGCACTGTACCTACCACCTCCAGGACTGTAACATACCCACCCATCCCTCAGAGTGCAGGCACTGTACCTACCACCTCCAGGACTGTAACATACCCACCCAGCCCTCAGAGTGAAGGCACTGTACCTACCACCTCCAGGACTGTAACATACCCACCCATCCCTCAGAGTGCAGGCACTGTACCTACCACCTCCAGGACTGTAACATACCCACCCAACCCTCAGAGTGCAGGCACTGTACCTACCACCTCCAGGACTGTAACATACCCACCCATCCTTCAGAGTGCAGGCACTGTACCTACCACCTCCAGGACTGTAACATACCCACCCATCCTTCAGAGTGCAGGCACTGTACCTCCCACCTCCAGGACTGTAACATACCCACCCAGCCCTCAGAGTGCAGGCACTGTACTTTCCACTTGCAAGATCCGAGTCTGGCTTACCGAACATTCATTTAATGTATTCCTTCCATCAATTATTTATATAATTTCAAAACATATCCACAAATAACCCGCACTAAGAAAAACAAGCTTATGACGCTATTTCGGTCCGACGCAGACCATCGTCAAGTTCGTTGTGATAGGTTCTCACGCAAGAACTAAAGGAAGAACCATTAACCGGCAGCGGATGTTCGTGTAGACAGCTCCTGTTTTCTGGAAACCAGTCCGTGGGTCGTGTCCGTGGGTCGTGTCCGTGGGTCGCATCCGTGGGTCGCATACAGAACGGCAGTAATGACGCCAAATCGTCAAGTTCCGGAGAAAGCACAACCTTCGACGAAACTTTATTATAATTATAATATATAGAAGTATTTACACAGATAACCTCTCATTGTTGAGAGAGGTCCTTGATAATCTGCCAGTGATGAGTTCCTTGATAATTTCTAATTAATGAGTGAGTTCCTTCATTAGACAAGAGGTACGTGTTGCCCAGCGGTCAGGCTATACTTCGTAATAATACCTCGGCTTCGTAATAACACCTCGACCCTGCAGGTCTTGTTGATCCGTGTGAGGTTGCAGCAAGCACCTGGCAGTGTTTTCCTTGTACCTTCCTCTCATAGCGAGTTTTCAAGCAATATGCTCCTCCTGCCCTAATCTGTGAGCTATCCTGCTCATTCCTCCTGGGCGGAATGTGGGATGCGGTTTGTTCTCTGACGAACTGGAAGAGATGTTCTTTCGGAGTCCTTGCTGATTTTTTTGGATGATGCCATCCTGAATGATGGGTTTTCAACTTATCGTAATGTTCATACAAACGCATTTTCATCCATAAACCTCTCTGTTTCACTTCTGTGTATTTGAACCTCAGGTGGTCTGTTCTCCCTAACTGATGGTGATAATTTTCCTAGCCTCCTGGTGTCGGCAGGATCCTTCCCTCCAGTTTGCCCTCGGCAGTAGAACCTATAAGCTGCGGGCTGGCTGCTGTGTAACGCTCAGGAGTTCTGAACATTTGACAAGAAAATAACCATGCCACATATAAACTAAATAATGTAGATCTTAATATTGTTAGGTAAGACACATATGCAACAGTTAGGTATCTTTATTTCGAAACGTTTCGCCTACACAGTAGGCTTCTTCAGTCGAGTACAGAGAAGTTGATAGAAGCAGAAGAGACTTGAAGACGATGTAATCAGTCCATTACCCTTAAAGTTTTGAGGTGGTCAGTCCCTCAGTCTGGAGAAGAGCATTGTTCCAAAGTCTGAAAGTCTTCTCCAGACTGAGGGACTGACCACCTCAAAACTTTAAGGGTGATGGACTGATTACATCGTCTTCAAGTCTCTTCTGCTTCTATCAACTTTTCTGTACTCGACTGAAGAAGCCTACTGTGTAGGCGAAACGTTTCGAAATAAAGATACCTAACTGTTGCATATGTGTCTTACCTAACAATCTGTCGGTATTTTATACCATTTTAATGTTCAGATCTTAATATTACTGATTACGAAAAGGATATAGGAGTTCTGGTTAGCAGTACTCTAAAACCAAGACAACAGTGTATAAGTGTTCGCAATAAAGCGAACAGAATCCTTGACTTCATATCAAAGAGCATAAATAATAAGAGTCCTTAGGTTGTTCTTTAACTCTATACATCTTTGGTTAGGCCTCAATTAGATTATGCTGCACAGTTCTGGTCACCGTATTACAGAATGGATATATGCACTGGAAAACGTACAAAGGAGAATGACAAAGTGCTAAAAATATCTAGCCTAGACAAGACTCGCAGCAATGGTTTTAAGTTGGAAAATATCAGATTCAGGAAGGATATAGGAAAGCGCTAGTTTGGTAATACTACTACTACAATCAAGGGGGAAGCGCTAAACCCGGAGGATTATACAGCGCCTGGGGGGGATGTGGAAGGCATTCAGGTTTAATTTGGGGAACTGGAGCACAGATCCAATTCCCTAAATCAAGAGCCCCTCACCAACATCAAGGAACCTTCCTTGAGGGGTGTTTGGTAATAGAGTTGTGGATGAGTGGAACAAAACTCAACAAACTCCCGAGTACCGTCATAGAAGCTAAGACGTTGTGTAGTTTTAAAAACCGGTTGGATAAATACATGAGTGGGTGTGGGATGGGTGTGAGTTAGACCTGACTAGCTTCTGCTAGTGGGTCTGATGCCGTTCTCCTTCCTTGAGTGGATGTGACATGACCTGCCTAGGTGGGTCATTGGTTTAAGCCGGGAAGTGACATGGACCTGCCTCACATGGGCCACTAGGCCTGCTGCAGTGCTGCTTGTTTCGTACGTGCTTATGTTCTTATATGTCCCGTGCCCTTGGTGATTTTCGTGATGTAAAGGAAGCTTATAACTACATCGCTAGTACACAAATAACCCCCATAATGGTAACAATTTTCAAATCGCTAGTGCTCCCTTAATCTGAATATTGCTTAGTGTTGACGGCCCCGTTCAAGGCAGGAGAAATATTAGAGATGGAATCAATACAGAGGTCATTTACAGAACGCACAGAGCCAGTAAGGCATTTAAATTACTGGAAACGAATTAAAGTCTTAAATATGTACTCGTTGGAGCAGAGTAGAGAGAGATGCATGATAAAGTATAACTGGAAAGCACACTGACATAATAACATACTGGACTGAGAGACATAGGAGGAAGTGCAAAATAAACCCAGTGAAAAACAGGGGTGCGGTGGGCACACTAAACGAGCACTGTATCAACATCCGGGGCCCCAGATTATTCAACATCTTACCAGAAGATATCAGAAACACAGCTGAAACAAGTGTAGAAGTCTTCAAAAGGAAATTAGACAAGTATCTTCACTAGGCGCCATGTCAACTAGGCTGTGATGGATATGTGGGGCAGCAGGTCACCAACAGCAACATCTTCGTTGACCAGGCAAGCACCAGACGAGCCTAGTCCATGACCGGGCTCCCGGAGTAGAAAGCCTCTCGAAACTCATCAAAGGTATATCAAAGGTTCTTTGTTTCCAGTGTCTGGAACTGCAGTCCTGAGTTCCAGACCCGGAGACTGGATGAGATGGTCTCCTTGACCATGGTCGAGGACTAAGAAAAGATATGATGAAGTTTACGGAGCAGGAAGAGAGTGGATCTAGTAGCGACCAGCGAAGAGGCGGAATCAGGAGCTGTGAATCGACCCCTGCAGCTACAAATAGGTCAGTACACACACAGAGATATATGTTTATATATATATATATATATATATATATATATATATATATATATATATATATGTCGTGCCGAATATGTAAAACTGGTCAATTAGCAAGAACTCATTTAAAATTAAGTCCTTTCTAAAAAATTTTCTTATACGTTTAAAGATATATTTTTTTCATTAATGTTAGTGTAAAATTTTTTAATTTTGCTCCAAAAGAATCTTAGAAAACTTACCTAACCTTATTATAACAAGAACAATTTATTTTATCCTAACCCAACTAAATATATTTTAGAATCGTTTACAATAATTTAATACTAAACAAACACAGTGAAATATATTTTTTTCCGTTAGGTTCAGAATGATTTTGGCGACATTATTGCATACACAAATTTTCGCTTGTCCTATATGGCAAGATGAACGTTGCTATTTAAGTCAAGATGGCAAGTTCCGCCTATTCGGCATGACATACACACACACACACACACACACACACACACACACACACACACACACACACACACACACACACACACACACACACACACACACACACACACACACACATATATATATATATATATATATATATATATATATATAGTATATTTTATTAACACATCGGCCGTTTCCCACCAAGGCAGGGTGGCCCGAGAAAGAAAAACTTTCACCATCATTCACTCCATCACTGTCTTGCCATAGGTATGCTTACACTACAGTTATAAAACTGCTACATTAACACCCTTCAGAGTGTAGACACTGTACTTCATATCTCCAGGACTCAAGACCGGCCTGCCGGTTTCCCTGAATCCCTTCATAAATATTACCCTGCTCACACTCCAACAGCACGTCAAGTCCTAAAAACCATTTGTTTCCATTCACTCCTATCTAACACGCTCACGCATGCCTGCTGGAAGTCCAAGCCATGCACACACAAAACCTCCTTTACCCCGTCCTTCCAATCTTTCCTAGGCTGACCTGTATCCTGCCTTCCCTCCACTACAGATTTATACACTCTCGAAGCCATTCTATTTTGTTCTAGCCTCTCTAGATGTCTGAACCACCTCAACAACCCCTCATCAGCCCTCTGGATAATAGATTTGGTAATCCCGCACC
>NC_091318.1:14369928-14377428 GCF_038502225.1 Cherax quadricarinatus
CAGACGGAGGATTAAGCCTGCATCATCAGTGAAGGTGATGGTATCTGCCCACCTTATTCTTCTCTTGTTACATTTTTTTTTTTTAAGATTTATATTTATTGTGTCTCAATTTTCTGTAATATCTGATGGAGTGTGATTAGAGCTTGTAAGATATTGTTTCTAGTCTGTTTAGAGCTTATAAGTTACTGTAAGTATCTAGTCTGCTTAGAGCTAGTAAGATATTGTATCTGATAAAGTTTGCTCACAGCTTGTAAGACATTTTGAGTATCTGGTGGACTTTGCTCAGAGCTTGTAAGAACGAGAGTCTTTCACAAACATGAAAGCACGTCCCATGAAGTGTTGAAGGCACAGAGCAAGTCCTTTGGGGCCCCTGTGGTTGTGGCGTGGAGCAGAGGGCAGGAGGCAACCCTCTGGTTGACCTGATGACGGCATAGTGATGACTGATGACGCTTGTGATGAATCGACATTATGACTGTAATAGTGTAGCTTAATTAACCATTGTTACATGATGTCTTGTTCACTGTGTCTTTCAGTGTTGGCTAGTCACTTCCTCCAGGAACCGCCCACCTAGCAGCGCCTGGGTTTAGTGTCGGGTTTAGTGTCAGGGTTTAGTGTCATAGTTCAACTCTAATTGGGCCTCACTGTTTGTGTGAAGGTTTGATACTGTGTCGTTAACCTGGGTGATTCCAGTTTCACTCACAGACTGGTTGGTTAATTGGGTTTAACCCACAGGCTGGTTGGTTAATTGGGTTTAAACACTATAGGCTGCAGAAGGATCATTAGGGTTGTATGTCACCTGTTCGCCACCAGCCAAGGACATTTAAATCCCTAAAACTGAGATTAGCCTCCCAGTGAGTTTATACTGGGAGATATTTACCTCCCGGTGTTTACATTCTGTGTCCCAGGAGACAAACAATGCCTGTTCCCATACGATACACGTGCAAGTTAGCCAGATCTTGCCCACAGATATAAACACTCAGGGGTATATATATCTCAGTGTATATACCTTGGAATTTACTTTAATCCCCATTTGAAGGATTAGGGTATTCTTGAGTGGTGTGCAGCTGAAATGAAGCCTTAATGATCTTCGTGCAGTTGATGGGTTTTAAACCTAAGCAAGAAAGTGCCAGCTGTCTTTCTTGTGGTTCTGGGTAATCTGGACCTTGTGCCATAGTAGTTTTAAATGCCACTAATGTTAATCCAAGCCCATTAATATCCAAGGCCACTGGTGCCCAAGGTCACTAGTACCCAAAGTTACTAGTACCCAAGGTCACTAGTACCCAAGTGCGTTGATACTTAAAGGCACGGTCAGGTCACCTTAAGAAGAATATAATAAGTTGGGATAAGATGGCAGCTCTGAGGACATAATGAGGCGAGATAGGCTGACAGTTTCTAGCCTGTAATGAGCTAACATAATCTGACAGTTCCTAGGCTGTTAATTAAACGTAAAAAACATCATGTTGCGAGTGTCAGTATTCCATGAGATAAAAAAGTTGAACATTAATCAACGTTAATGATTATAAATGTTCATCTTTATTCATAAAGGAAAACGAACATTACGTAGGTTTCTTGGTTGTGTCAGAGTGAACAACACAAACAACGACACTCTCAAGGTTTTGTTCTTCTCCTTTTTTGAAAAACAAATAAAAATGCTTTTCTGTTCCAGAGTTTATGAATATTATTCAATGATTTATGCTGAGTGATTCCTAGAATAAATCTTTATAAAGGAGAAAAATAAATCTGTAAAACTTTTCACCACTACCCTACACACACACACACATATATATATATATATATATATATATATATATATATATATATATATATATATATATATATATATATATATATATATATTCAACAACAACAAAAATAGTTTTTATCTTCGGTAAACCTTCTTATTAACAGTTTACTATCACAATAATGGTATATAATATTAACAGTATACCGCTACAATAGTGACACAGCGCTGACATGAAGAGGAAATAGACATTGTGCAGCATCTGGCATCTTTATTTGAAGATATTTCGCCAATCAGTGGCTTTTTTTTAATTCAATACAGAGATGATATACGAAGACAGTAGAAGACAAGGTAATCAGTCCCTCAGCCTTGCAGAACCATATACAGAAGACAGTAGAAGACAAGGTAATCAGTCCCTCAGCCTTGCAGAACCATATACAGAAGACAGTAGAAGACAAGGTAATCAGTCCCTCAGCCTTGCAGAACCATATACAGAAGACAGTAGAAGACAAGGTAATCAGTCCCTCAGCCTTGCAGAACCATATACAGAAGACAGTAGAAGATGAGGTACACAAATAACCCGCACATAGAAGAGAAGAGCTTACGACGACGTTTCGGTCTGACTTGGACCATTTACAAGGGGGCTAGGTGCCCACAAGGGAGCTAGGTGCCCACAAGGGAGCTAGGTGTCCACAAGGGAGCTAGGTCCCCACAAGGAAGCTAGGTGCCCACAAAGGAGCTAGGTGCCCACAAGGGAGCTAGGTGTCCACAAGGGAGCTAGGTGCCCACAACGGAGCTAGGTGTCCACAGAGGGAGAGCAAGAACACAGAGGTGAGGGGAGGGGAAATAATGAAATAAATAATGAAGGAACAGAAACACAAGACAGAAGAAAGAAAGACAACCCAGAAGAGAAAAAAGGAAAGAGGAAAGGGGAAGAGGTCACGGTATTGTGCCTTTTTTTTGTTATGAATACCAGGTAATCAGTCCCTCAACCTTGCAGAACCATATACAGAAGACAGTAGAAGACGAAGTAATCAGTCCCTCAACCTTGCAGAACCATACACAGAGACACTAGAAGTTAATCAGTCCTTGAGCCTTGCAGAACTTTACACAGAAGACAGTGCAGGATGAGGGACTGATTACCTCCTCTTCCACTGCCTTGGCATATCGTCTTTATATTGAATTAAAACAGCCGCTGGTTGGCCAAACGTCTTCAGATGAAGATGACATGTTGCACAGGCGTCTAATTTCTAATTAATGACATAAGCAGGATAATTTAAGAGCATTTGTTATTATGGGATATGATGAGTCAGTGTTTCTCAGAGACCTCTCAGCAGGCGACTGACACAGTCCTCAGAGTAATAATGCAGCGTGTTTGAACGCTGCTGCTGCAATAGTCTGTGATAACAGTCCTGAGACCAAGTGTAACTAGAGTAATGCAAGAGTGATGAAGATTACTTCTCAATTGCAGGATAAGGCGCTTAAGGTAATCGATATGTATGAGACACGGCAAATATTCTCATTCAATTTGGTTCGTCTAAATTATTGTATCATAGAAAATATACTGAGAGTCGAGGATTGGAACAGCGTCGTAATGAAATACGACATGACCACAACTTGTGTGTAATTATTACAATGACAGCTGCTCTAGTTGTTGGCTCCAGCTGTTGGTCATCATATGAATAAGACCCATGTCAGGAAACTTGTCCTGTTTCCTGACCAACATTATACCTACCAAATATCTAGTTGTTGAATATTACCGCTGCTGGATTCTTCCCTCTCGCGCCTCCAGGTCGATGCTACTTAAGGGCAATTACGGCTCAAGATAGCACTGGTTTTACTGGGAAGGTCTGGTAATTAACCTCCTTGGTGCTGCTGCTGCTGCTGTTGCGGTCGATTGTTCGTCTCACATTGTGGTGCGTGACTACTCACCAGCACCGAGGGCAGGTGAGTGGCTCTTGGTAGAGGGAATAGGAACTGCCATTGTCTCTGATCAAACCTGGTTGTCTCCATCCCTAGGCAAAGTATGATCCCAGCGGGTTTAGTGCTGATGATAGTAGTGATGATGTAGTGTGTATGTTGCTGGTGATGGTGATTGTTCCCATGCTGTGAGATGGTGGTTGTTCCCATGCTGTGAGATGGTGGTTGTACCCATGCTGTGAGATGGTTGTTGTACTCATGCTGTGAGATGGTGGTTGTATCCATGCTGTGAGATGGCGGTTGTACCCATGCTGTGAGATGGTGGTTGCACTCATGCTGTGAGATGGTGGTTGTTCCCATGCTGTGAGATGGTGGTTGTACCCATGCTGTGAGATGGTGGTTGTACCCATGCTGTGAGATGGTGGTTGTACCCATGCTGTGAGATGGTGGTTGTACCCATGCTGTGAGATTGTGTTTGCACTCATGCTGTGAGATGGTGGTTGTTCCCATGCTGTGAGATGGTGGTTGTTCCCATGCTGTGAGATGGTGGTTGCACTCATGCTGTGAGATGGTGGTTGTTCCCATGCTGTGAGATGGTGGTTGTTCCCATGCTGTGAGATGGTGGTTGTACCCATGCTGTGAGATGGTGGTTGTACCCATGCTGTGAGATGGTGGTTGTACCCATGCTGTGAGATTGTGTTTGCACTCATGCTGTGAGATGGTGGTTGTTCCCATGCTGTGAGATGGTGGTTGCACTTATGCTGTGAGATGGTGGTTGTTCCCATGCTGGGAGATGGTGGTTGCACTCATGCTGTGAGATGATGGTTGCACTCATGCTGTGAGATGGTGGTTGTTCCCATGCTGTGAGATGGTGGTTGCACTCATGCTGTGAGATGGTGGTTGTTTCTGTGCTGTGAGATGGTGGTTGCACTCATGCTGTGAGATGGTGGTTGTTTCTGTGCTGTGAGATGGTGGTTGCACTCATGCTGTGAGATGGTGGTTGCACTTATGCTGCAAGATGATGATTGTTCCCATGCTGTGAGATGATGGTTACACTCATGCTATGAGATGGTGGTTGTTCCCATGCTGTGAGATGGTGGTTGTTTCTATGCTGTGAGATGGTTGTTGTACCCATGCTGTGAAATGGTGTATGTTCCCATGCTGTGAGATGGTTGGTGCACCCATGCTGTGAGATGGTGGTTGTTCCCATGCTGTGAGTTGGTTGTTGTACCCATGTTGTGAGATGGTGGTTATTCCCATGCTGTGAAATGGTGGTTGTACCCATGCTGTGAGATGGTGGTTGTACCCATGCTGTGAGATGGTGGTTGTACCCATGCTGTGAGACGGTGGTTATTCCCATGCTGTGAGATGGTTGTTGTACTCATGCTGTGAGATGGTTGTTGTACTCATGCTGTGAGATGGTGATTGTACCCATCCTGTGAGATGGTGGTTGTACCTATCCTGTAAGATGGTGGTTGTACTCATGCTGTGATATGGTGGTTGTACCCATGCTGTGAGATGGTGGTTGTACCCATCCTGTGAGATGGTGGTTGTACCCATGCTGTGAGATGGTGGTTGTACCCATGCTGTAAGATTGTGGGTGTACCCATGCTGTGAGATGGTGGTTGTACCCATGCTGTGAGATGGTGGTTGTACCCATCCTGTAAGATGGTGGTTGTACCCATCCTGTGAGATGGTGGTTGCACTCATGCTGTGAGATGGTGGTTGTTCCCATGCTGTGAGATGGTGGTTGCACTTATGCTCTGAAATGGTGGTTGTTCTCATGCTGTGAGATGGTGGTTGCACTCATGCTGTGAGATGGTGGTTGCACTCATGCTGTGAGATGGTGGTTGTTCCCATGCTGTGAGATGGTGGTTGCACTCATGCTGTGAGATGGTGGTTGTTTCTATGCTGTGAGATGGTGGTTGCACTCATGCTTTGAGATGGTGGTTGCACTTATGCTCTAAGATGGTGGTTGTACCCATCCTGTGAGATGGTGGTTGCACTCATGCTGTGAGATGGTGATTGTTCCCATGCTGTGAGATGGTGGTTACACTCATGCTATGAGATGGTGGTTGTACCCATGCTGTGAGATGGTGGTTGTTTCTATGCTGTGAGATGGTTGTTGTACCCATGCTGTGAAATGGTGGATGTTCCTATGCTGTGAGATGGTTGGTGCACCCATGCTGTGAGATGGTGGTTGTTCCCATGCTGTGAGTTGGTTGTTGTACCCATGTTGTGAGATGATGGTTATTCCCATGCTGTGAGATGGTTGTTGTACTCATGCTGTGAGATGGTGCTTGCACTCATGTTGTGAGATGGTGGTTGTTCCAATGCTGTGAGATGGTTGTTGCACCCATGCTGTAATATGGTGGTTGCACTCATGCTGTGAGATGGTGGTTGTTCCAATGCTGTGAGATGGTGGTTGTTCCCATGCTGTGAGATGGTGTTTGTTTCTATGCTGTGAGATAATGGTTGTACCCATGCTGTGAGATGGTGGCTGCACCCATACTGTGAGATGGTTGTTGTACCCATGCTGTGAAACAGTGGTTGCTCCCATGCTGTGAGATAATGGTTGTACCCATGCTGTGAGATGGTGGCTGCACCCATACTGTGAGATGGTTGTTGTACCCATGCTGTGAAATAGTGGTTGCTCCCATGCTGTGAGATAATGGTTGTACCCATGCTGTGAGATGGTGGTTGTGTGTGTGTACTCACCTAATTTTACCCACCTAATTGTGGTTGCAGGGATCGAGTCGTAGCTCAAGAGTGTGTATGTGTATGTGTGTGTGTGTGTGTGTGTGTGTGTGTGTGTGTGTGTACTCACCTAGTTGACTCACCTAGTTGAGGTTGCGGGGGTCGAGTCCGAGCTCCTGGCCCCGCCTCTTCACTGATCGCTACTAGGTCACTCTCCCTGAGCCGTGAGCTTTATCGTACCTCTGCTTAAAGCTATGTATGGATCCTGCCTCCACTACATCGCTTCCCAAACTATTCCACTTACTGACTACTCTGTGGCTGAAGAAATACTTCCTAACATCCCTGTGATTCATCTGTGTCTTTAGCTTCCAACTGTGTCCCCTTGTTACTGTGTCCAATCTCTGGAACATCCTGTTTTTGTCCACCTTGTCAATTCCTCTCAGTATTTTGTATGTCGTTATCATGTCCCCCCTATCTCTCCTGTCCTCCAGTGTCGTCAGGTTGATTTCCCTTAACCTCTCCTCGTAGGACATACCTCTTAGCTCTGGGACTAGTCTTGTTGCAAACCTTTGCACTTTCTCTAGTTTCTTTACGTGCTTGGCTAGGTGTGGGTTCCAAACTGGTGCCGCATACTCCAATATGGGCCTAACGTATACGGTGTACAGGGTCCTGAACGATTCCTTATTAAGATGTCGGAATGCTGTTCTGAGGTTTGCTAGGCGCCCATATGCTGCAGCAGTTATTTGGTTGATGTGCGCTTCAGGAGATGTGCCTGGTGTTATACTCACCCCAAGATCTTTTTCCTTGAGTGAGGTTTGTAGTCTCTGACCCCCTAGACTGTACTCCGTCTGCGGCCTTCTTTGCCCTTCCCCAATCTTCATGACTTTGCACTTGGTGGGATTGAACTCCAGGAGCCAATTGCTGGACCAGTTCTGCAGCCTGTCCAGATCCCTTTGTAGTTCTGCCTGGTCTTCGATCGAGTGTATTCTTCTCATCAACTTCACGTCATCTGCAAACAGGGACACCTCAGAGTCTATTCCTTCCGTCATGTCGTTCACAAATACCAGAAACAGCACTGGTCCTAGGACTGACCCCTGCGGGACCCCGCTGGTCACAGGTGCCCACTCTGACACCTCGCCACG
>NC_091318.1:14382428-14409928 GCF_038502225.1 Cherax quadricarinatus
TTTACCGTGTCCTCAGTTGATGACACTCAGCAAACTTGCTGATGACACCAAAATAGGCCGTCCAATTCATTCTAATGAGGACACTAGAGCACTCCAGGATGATTTGAATAGACTGACAAGCAAGCAGGTCTGACAATACAAGAAATGCCTGTGTACAACACCGTAATTCACACAACCACTTAATAAACTACAGAAACTCAAGACTTATCGCCACAGAAGACAACACTCAATACCGAAGAATCCTGGAATCATCGCTTATCTCTATATTCGACAATTTCAACCAGAACAATGGCTTCTATAACATAGCTGAACCACTTGCCAAAAAACTTCTTCATCGCTATCCCACATAAGAACATAGGAATGGAGGAACACTGCAGAAGGTCTGCTCACAAACTTATCCAATCTTCCTTCCAAGCTACCCAAGATTTTAGACTCTATAACCACACTCGGTAGATCATCAGATGCAGCATTCTCCACCTGACCCAGCATTCCGAACCTGACTATAAATACTCGCGTCCCTTCCGCCCAGGTAGATCTGTTGGTGACTTGAAAAAGCCCACTGTGTGGGCGAAACGCTGTCAGTAAAGGATCACGTTGTACTGCATATGTGTTTATATTTCCAGACTGATGCAATGGTCGGAGAAGTGGCAGATGCAATTTAATATAGACAAATGCAAAGTTCTAAGTGTTGGACAGGAAAATAACCATGCGACATATAAAATAAATAATGTAGATCTTAATACTACTGATTGCGAAAAGGATTTAGGAGTTCTGGTTAGTAGTAATCTAAAACCAAGACAACATTGCATTAATGATCGCAATAAAGCTAACAGAATTCTTGGCTTCATATCTAGAAGTATAAATAATAGAAGTCCTCAGGTTGTTCTTCAACTCTATATATCCTTGGTTAGGCCTCATTTAGACTGTGCTGCTCAGTTCTGGTCACCGTATTACAGAATGGATATAAATGCTCTGGAAAACGTACAGAGGAGGATGACAAAGATGATCCCATGTATCAGAAATCTTCCCTATGAGGATAGACTGAGGGCCCTGAATCTGCACTCTCTCGAAAGGCGTAGAATTAGGGGGGATACGATCGAGGTGTATAAATGGAAAGCAGGAATAAATAAAGGGGATGTAAATAGCGTGCTGAAAATTTCCAGCCAAGACAGGACTCGCAGCAATGGTTTCAAGTTGGAAAAATTCAGATTCAGGATATAGGAAAGCACTGGTTTGGTAATAGAGTTGTGGATGAGTGGAACAAACTCCCGAGTACAGTTATTGAGGCTAAAACGTTGTGTAGTTTTAAAAACAGGTTAGATAAATGCATGAGTGGATGTGGGTGAGTGTGAGTTGGACCTGACTAGCTTGTGCTGCTGGGTCTGGTGCCGTGTTCCTTCCTTGAGTGGAGGTAACCAGGCTGGAGATTACCTGGAGAGAGTTTCGGGGGTCAACGCCCCCGCGGCCCGGTCTATGGCCAGGCTTCCTGGTAGATCAGAGCCTGATCAACCAGGCTGTTACTGCTGGCTGCACGCAATCCAACGTACGAGCCACAGCCTGGCTGGTCAGGTATCGACTTTAGGTGCTTGTCCAGTGCCTGCTTGAAGACACCCAGGGGTCTATTGGTAGTCCCCCTTATGTATGCTGGGAGGCACTTGAACAGTCTCGGGCCCCTGACACTTATTGTATTGTCTCTTAACGTGGTAGTGACACCCCTGCTTTTCATTGGGGGGATGTTGCATCGTCTGCCGAGTCTTTTGCTTTCGTTGTGAGTGATTTTCGTGTGCAAGTTCGGTACTAGTCCCTCTAGGATTTTCCAGGTGTATATAATCATGTATCTCTCCCGCCTGCGTTCGAGAGAATACAGGCTCAGGAACTTCAAGCGCTCCCAGTAATTGAGGTGTTTTATCTCCGTTATGCGCGCCGTGAAGGTTCTCTGTACATTTTCTAGGTCAGCAATTTCACCTGCCTTGAAAGGTGCTGTTAGTGTGCAGCAATATTCCAGCCTAGATAGAACAAGCGATCTGAAGAGTGTCATCATGGGCTTGGCATCCCTAGTTTTGAAGGTTCTCATTATCCATCCTGTCATTTTTCTAGTAGATACGATTGATACAATGTTATGGTCCTTGAAGGTGAGATCCTCCGACATGATCACTCCCAGGTCTTTGACGTTGGTTTTTTGCTCTATTTTATGAAAGGAATTTGTTTTGTACTCTGATGAAGTTTTAATTTCCTCATGTTTACCATATCGGAGTAATTGAAATTTCTCATCATTGAACTTCATATTGTTTTCTGCAGCCCACTGAAAGATTTGGTTGATGTCCACCTGGAGCCTTGCAGTGTCTGCAATGGAAGACACTGTCATGCAGATTCGGGTGTCATCTGCAAAGGAAGACACGGTGCTGTGGCTGACATGCTTGTCTATGCGAGATATGAGGATGAGAGACAAGATGGGAGCGAGTACTGTGCCTTGTGGAACAGAGCTTTTCACCGTAGCCGCCTCAGACTTTACTCTGTTGACTACTACTCTTTGTGTTCTGTTTGTGAGGAAATTATAGATCCATCTACCAACTTTTCCTGTTATTCCTTTAGCACGCATTTTGTGCGCTATTACGCCACGGTCACACTTGTCGAAGGCTTTTGCAAAGTCTGTATATATTACATCTGCATTCTTTTTGTCTTCTAGTGCATCTGGGACGTTGTCGTAGTGATCCAGTAGCTGAGACAGACAGGAGCGACCTGCTTTAAACCCATGTTGCCCTGGGTTGTGTAATTGATGGGTATCTAGATGGGTGGCGATCTTGCTTCTTAGGACCCTTTCAAAGATTTTTATGATATGGGATGTTAGTGCTATCGGTCTGTAGTTCTTTGCTATTGCTTTACTGCCCCCTTTGTGGAGTGGGGCTATGTCTGTTGTTTTTAGTAACTGTGGGACGACCCCCGTGTCCATGCTTCCTCTCCATAGGATGGTAAAAGCTCGTGATAGGGGCTTCTTGCAGTTCTTGATGAACACAGAGTTCCATGAGTCTGGCCCTGGGGCAGAGTGCATGGGCATGTCATTCATCGCCTGTTCGAAGTCATTTGGCGTCAGGATAACATCATATAGGCTTGTGTTAACCAAATTCTGTGGCTCTCACATAAAAAATTCATTTTGATCTTCGACTCTCAGTCTGGTTAGCGGCTTGCTAAAAACTGAGTCATGTTGGGACTTGAGTAGCTCACTCATTTCCTTGCTGTCAACTGTGTAGGACCCATCTTGTTTAAGTAGGGGCCCAATGCTGGATGTTGTTCTCGACTTTGATGTGGCATAAAAAAAGAAATACTTTGGGTTTCTTTCGATTTCATTTATGACTTTTGTTCTTCTCGCGATTCCTGACTCCTATAAGATTCCTTTAGCTTAAGTTCGATGCTTGCTATTTCTCTGACCAGTGACTCCCTACGCATTTCAGATATATTGACCTCTTTTAGCCGCTCTGTTATTCTTTTCCGTCGCCTGTAAAGGGAGCCCCTGTCTCTTTCTATTTTACATCTACTCCTCCTTTTTCTTAAAGGAATAAGCCTTGTGCATACATCGAGTGCCACCGAGTTAATCTGTTCCAGGCATAAGTTTGGGTCTGTGTTGCTTAGTATATCTTCCCAGCTTATATCGTTTAGGACTTGGTTTACTTGGTCCCACTTTATGTTCTTGTTATTGAAGTTGAATTTGGTGAAGGCTCCCTCGTGACTAATCTCATTTTGTCGATCTGGGGCTCCGCGCATACATGTCTGAACCTCAATTATGTTGTGATCCGAGTATATTGTTTTTGATATGGTGACATTTCGTATCAGATCATCATGGGGCTAATCCGGGGAGGGGGTTGGACAGGGACCTGCTCCGCATGGGTCAATAGGCCTGCTGCAGTGTTCCTTCTTTATTATGTTCTTATGTTCTAGTATCGTCCGCAAAGGATGGCGCGGTGCTATGGTTTACATCTCTGTTTATGTCTGATATAAGGATGGGGAACAGGATGGGGCAAGTACTATTTTTTCATGTCAGACACTGCAAAGAATTCAAGATGACTCCAATTAAGATGTTGGTTGAGGTCACTAACAATTATAATATGTTGACATGTATGTTGAAGCAGAAAGGAGTCCACATTTTCCATCAGAAAGTTGATGGGATATGTTTGACAAGGTTAGGTTAAGGATCCCTAGCTTTATTGACAAGCTATTTACAGGTTAAGGATTCCTAACTTTATTGATAAGCTAAGAGCTGTTACCTACATCAGCTCATTTGAAAGCATTTTTATTGTTACGAGACATACAAGAAGGGCACAGGATGAAGTTGGAGTCATCTGTGGGCCAGCATTTTCATCTGATCAACTGACTTGATCTCGTTGACATCATAATGCTGTACGAATGTGTTCCATATTCGAGTCATCCTGGAGATAAATTATCTCAGATGGAGTGATGTTCTGGAGAAGGGTACAGCCAGAGTGAAGTTGCTGCTTTCTGCCCGTCTTGTAGTATAGATGCTTGCTTCTCGCTATCCTCGAAGTGGATCTCTCTCTCTCTCTCTCTCTCTCTCTCTCTCTCTCTCTCTCTCTCTCTCTCTCTCTCTCTCTCTCTCTCTCTCTCTCTCTCTCTCTCTCTCTCTCTCTTTCTCTCTCTCTCTCTCTCTCTCTCTCTCTCTCTCTCCCTCTCTCTCTCTCATGGATCACGCCTGCTTATCACTAAGGTTATCAGATCTCCACTATAGATTCAATTATATCGCTGGCGAGTACCACTCCCAAGTGCTTATTTTTACGCCGCAGATTACCAGTTTGGACACGAGGTTGTCTGATACCCGTTATTTCCGAGAGGGGCGAGGAACCCATGCTTGGAGGTGGTGGATGGTGAGAAGAGGAGGACCCATCATAACCCTCCCGGAGGATCCATGATAACTCTCCAGAAAGAGCCATGATAACAATCCAGGAGGACCCATCATAACCCTCCAAAAGGACCCATGATAACTATCCAGGATTACCCATGATAACTCTCCAGAAGGAGCCATGATAACCCTCCAGGAGGACCCATCATAGCCCTCAAGGAGGACCCATCATAACCCTCCAGGAGGGCCCATCATAACCCTCCAGGAGGACCCATCATAACCCTCCAGGAGGACCCATCATAACCCTCCAGGAGGACCCATCATAACCCTCTAGAAGGACACCATCATAACCCTCCAGAAGGACCCATGATAACTCTCCAGGATTACTCATGATAACACTTCAGAAGGAACCATGATAACCCTCCAGGAGGACCCATCATAACCCTCCAGGAGGACCCATCATAACCCTCCAGGAGGACCCATCATGACCCTCCAGAAGGACCCATGATAACTATCCAGGATTACCCATGATAACTCTCCAGAAGGAGCCATGATAACCCTCCAGGAGGACCCATCATAACCCTCCCGGAGCATCCATGATAACTCTCAAGAAGGAGCCATGATAATCCTCCAGGAGGACCCATCATAACCCTCCCGGAGCATCCATGATAACTCTCAAGAAGGAGCCATGATAACCCTCCAGGAGAACCCATCATAACCCTCCAGGAGGACCCATCATAACCCTCCATGAAGACCCATTATAACCCTCCAGGAGGATCCATGATAACCATTCAGGAGGACCCATCATAACCTTCCAGGAGTACCCATAATAACCCTCCAGAATGACCCATGATAGCCCTACAGGAGGACCCATCATAACCCTCCAGAAGGACCCATCATAACCCTCCAGGAGGACCCATCATAACCCTCCAGGAGAACCCATTATAACCCTCCAGGAGGACCCATGATAACCCTCCAGGAAGACCCATCATAACTCTCCAGGAGGACCCATGACAACCCTCCAGGAGGACCCATCACAACCCTCCAGGAGGACCCGGGATAACCCTCAAAGAGGACCCATGATAACCCTCCTAGAGGACCCATGATAACCCTCCAGGAGAACCCATGATAACCCTCCAGGAGGACCCATCATAACCATCCAGGAGGACCCATCATAACCCTCCAGGAGGACCCATCATAACCCTCCAGAAGGACCCATCATAACCCTCCAGGAAGACCCATCATAACCCTCCAGGAGGACCCATCATAACCCTCCAGGAGGACCCATCATAACCCTCCAGGAGGACCCATCATAACCCTCCAGGAGGACCCATGATAACCCTCCAGGAGGACTCATGATAACCCTCCAAAATGACACATGATAACCCTCCAGGAGGACTCATGATAACCCTCCAGAGGGACCCATGATAACCCTGCAGAAGAAACTATGATAAACCTCCAGGAGGACTCATGATAACCCTCCAGAAGGACCCATGATAACCCTCCAGAATGAACCATGATAACCCTCCAGGAGGACCCATGATAACCTTCCAGGAGGACTCATGATAACCCTCCAGGAGGACTCATGATAACCCTCCAGGAGGACCCATGATAACCTTCCAGGAGGACTCATGATAAACCTCCAGGAGGACCCATCATAACCCTCCAGGAGGACCCATCGTAACCCTCCAGGAGGACCCATCATAACCCTCCAGGAGGACCCATCATAACCCTCCAGGAGGACCCATCGTAACCCTCCAGGAGGACCCATCGTAACCCTCCAGGAGGACCCATCATAACCCTCCAGAAGAAACCATGATAACCCTCTAGAAGGAACCATGATAACCCTCCAGGAGGACTCATGATAACCCTCCAGGAGGACCCATCACAACCCTCCAGGAGGACCCATCATAACTCTCCAGGAGGACCCATGATAACCCTCCAGAAGGAACCATGATAACCCTCCAGAAGGAACCATGATAACCCTCCAGGAGGACCCATCATAACCCTCCAGGAGGACCCATCATAACCCTCCAGGAGGACCCATGATAATCCTCCAGGAGGAACTTTGATAACCCTCCAGGAGGACTCATGATAACCCTCCAGAAGGACCCATGATAACCCTCCTGAAGGAACTATGATAACCCTCCAGGAGGACCCATGATAACCCTCCAGGAGGACCCATGATAACCCTCCAGGAGGACCTATGATAACCCTCAAGGAGGACCCATGATAACCCTCGAGGAGGACCCATGATAACCATCCAGAAGGACCCATCATAACCCTCCAGAAGGAACCATGATAACCCTCCAGGAGGACTCATGATAACCCTCCAGAAGGTCCCATCATAACCCTCCAGGAGGACCCATCATAACCCTCCAGGAGGACCCATCATAACCCTCCAGGAGGACCCATGATAACCCTCCAGGAGGACTCATGATAACCCTCCAAAATGACACATGATAACCCTCCAGGAGGACTCATGATAACCCTCCAGAGGGACCCATGATAACCCTGCAGAAGAAACTATGATAACCCTCCAGGAGGACTCATGATAACCCTCCAGAAGGACCCATGATAACCCTCCAGAATGAACCATGATAACCCTCCAGGAGGACCCATGATAACCTTCCAGGAGGACTCATGATAACCCTCCAGGAGGACTCATGATAACCCTCCAGGAGGACCCATGATAACCCTCCGGAAGGAACCATGATAACCCTCCAGGAGGACCCATGATAACCTTCCAGGAGGACTCATGATAAACCTCCAGGAGGACCCATCATAACCCTCCAGGAGGACCCATCGTAACCCTCCAGGAGGACCCATCATAACCCTCCAGGAGGACCCATCATAACCCTCCAGGAGGACCCATCGTAACCCTCCAGGAGGACCCATCGTAACCCTCCAGGAGGACCCATCATAACCCTCCAGAAGAAACCATGATAACCCTCTAGAAGGAACCATGATAACCCTCCAGGAGGACTCATGATAACCCTCCAGGAGGACCCATCACAACCCTCCAGGAGGACCCATCATAACCCTCCAGGAGGACCCATGATAACCCTCCAGAAGGAACCATGATAACCCTCCAGAAGGAACCATGATAACCCTCCAGGAGGACCCATCATAACCCTCCAGGAGGACCCATCATAACCCTCCAGGAGGACCCATGATAATCCTCCAGGAGGAACTTTGATAACCCTCCAGGAGGACTCATGATAACCCTCCAGAAGGACCCATGATAACCCTCCTGAAGGAACTATGATAACCCTCCAGGAGGACCCATGATAACCCTCCAGGAGGACCCATGATAACCCTCCAGGAGGACCTATGATAACCCTCAAGGAGGACCCATGATAACCCTCGAGGAGGACCCATGATAACCATCCAGAAGGACCCATCATAACCCTCCAGAAGGAACCATGATAACCCTCCAGGAGGACTCATGATAACCCTCCAGAAGGTCCCATCATAACCCTCCAGGAGGACCCATCATAACCCTCCAGGAGGACCCATCATAACCCTCCAGGAGGACCCATCATAACCCTCCAGAAGAAACCATGATAACCCTTTAGAAGGAACCATGATAACCCTCCAGGAGGACTCATGATAACTCTCCAGGAGGACCCATCATAACCCTCCAGTAGGACCCATGATAACCCTCCAGGAGGACCCATGATAACCCTCCAGAACGAACCATGATAACCCTCCAGAAGGACCCATGATAACCCTCCAGGAGGACTCATGATAACCCTCCAGAAGGACTCATGATAACCCTCCAGAAAGACCCATGATAACCCTCCAGGAGAACTCATGATAACCCTCCAGAAGGACCCATGATAACCCTACAGAAGGACCCATGATAACCCTCCAGGAGGACTCATGATAACTCTCCAGAAGGACCCATGATAACCCTCCAGGAGGACTCATGATAACCCTCCAGAAGAACCCATGATAACCCTCCAGAAGAACCCATGATAACCCTCGACGAGGACCCATGATAACCCTCCAGGAGGACCCATAATAACTCTCCAGAAGGACCCATGATAACCCTCCAAGAGGACTCATGTTAACCCTCCAGAAGGACCCAAGATAACCCTCCAGGAGGACTCATGATAACCCTCCAGAAGAACCCATGATAACCCTCCAGAAATACCCATGATAACCCTCCAGGAGGACTCATAATAACCCTCCAGAAGGACCCATGATAACCCTCCAGGAGGACTCATGATAACCCTCCAGAAAGACCCATGATAACCCTCCAGAAGGACCCATGATAACCCTCAAGAAGGACCCATGATAACCCTCCAGAAGAACCCATAATAACCCTCCAGGAAGACTCATGATAACCCTCCTGATGGACCCATGATAACCCTCCAGAAGGACCCATGATAACCCTCAAGAAGGACCCATGATAACCCTCAAGAAGGACCCATGATAACCCTCAAGAAGGACTCATGCCTCCAAGGATGAGGGTTCTTGCTTCCTACAATGAGGGTCCTTTCCTCCTAGGATGAAGGTCTTTTCCTCCTAGAAAAAGGGTTCTTGCCTCCTAGGATGAGGGTCCTTTCCTCCTAGGAAAAGGGTCCTTCCCTCCTAGGATGAGGGTCCTTTCCTTCTAGAAAAAGGATTCTTGCCTTCTAGGATGAGGGTCCTTTCCTCCTAGAAAAAGGGTCCTTCCCTCCTAGGATGAGGGTCCTTTCCTCCTAGAAAAAGGGTCCTTCCTTCCTAGGATGAGGGTCCATTCCTCCTAGGACAAGGGTTCCTGCCTCCTAGGATGAGGGTCCTTTCCTCCTAGGAAAAGGGTCCTTCCCTCCTAGGATGAGGGTCCTTTCCTCCTAGGGAAAGGGTTTTTGCCTCCTAGGATGAGGGTCCTTTCCTCCTAGGATGAGGGTCCTTTCCTCCTAGGATAAGGGTTCTTGCTTCCTAGGATGAGGGTCCTTTTGTCCTGGAGTAAGAGGACCTCTCTTAATTGTTTCCTACTGTGTCGTATTAATATGCACAATGCTTCCCGTATGTCTTGTACAGTGCTTCCCGTATGTCTTGTACAGTGCTTCCCGTATGTCTTGTACAGTGCTTCCTGTATGTCTTGTACAGTGCTTCCCGTATGTCTTGTACAGTGCTTCCTGTATGTCTTGTACAGTGCTTCCCGTATGTCTTGTACAGTGCTTCCCGTATGTCTTGTACAGTGCTTCCCGTATGTCTTGTACAGTGCTTCCCGTATGTCTTGTACAGTGCTTCCCGTATGTCATGTACAGTGCTTCCCGTATGTCTTGTACAGTGCTTCCCGTATGTCATGTACAGTGCTTCCCGTATGTCTTGTACAGTGCTTCCCATATGTCTTGTACAGTGCTTCCCGTATGTCATGTACAGTGCTTCCCGTATGTCTTGTACAGTGCTTCCCGTATGTCATGTACAGTGCTTCCCGTATGTCTTGTACAGTGCTTCTCGTATGTCTTGTACAGTGCTTCCCGTATGTTTTGTACAGTGCTTCCCGTATGTCATGTACAGTGCTTCCCATATGTCTTGTACAGTGCTTCCCGTATGTCTTGTACAGTGCTTCCCGTATGTCATGTACAGTGCTTCCCGTATGTCTTGTACAGTGCTTCCCGTATGTCTTGTACAGTGCTTCCCGTATGTCATGTACAGTGCTTCCCGTATGTCTTGTACAGTGCTTCCCGTATGTCATGTACAGTGCTTCCCGTATGTCTTGTACAGTGCTTCCCGTATGTCTTGTACAGTGCTTCCCGTATGTCATGTACAGTGCTTCCCGTATGTCTTGTACAGTGCTTCCCGTATGTCATGTACAGTGCTTCCCGTATGTCATGTACAGTGCTTCCCGTATGTCTTGTACAGTGCTTCCCGTATGTCTTGTACAGTGCTTCCCGTATGTCTTGTACAGTGCTTCCCGTATGTCATGTACAGTGCTTCCCGTATGTCTTGTACAGTGCTTCCCGTATGTCTTGTACAGTGCTTCCCGTATGTCATGTACAGTGCTTCCCGTATGTCATGTACAGTGCTTCCCGTATGTCATGTACAGTGCTTCCCGTATGTCTTGTACAGTGCTTCTCGTATGTCTTGTACAGTGCTTCCCGTATGTTTTGTACAGTGCTTCCCGTATGTCATGTACAGTGCTTCCCATATGTCTTGTACAGTGCTTCCCGTATGTCTTGTACAGTGCTTCCCGTATGTCATGTACAGTGCTTCCCGTATGTCATGTACAGTGCTTCCCATATGTCTTGTACAGTGCTTCTCGTATGTCTTGTACAGTGCTTCCCGTATGTTTTGTACAGTGCTTCCCGTATGTCATGTACAGTGCTTCCCATATGTCTTGTACAGTGCTTCCCGTATGTCTTGTACAGTGCTTCCCGTATGTCATGTACAGTGCTTCCCGTATGTCTTGTACAGTGCTTCCTGTATGTCTTGTACAGTGCTTCCTGTATGTCATGTACAGTGCTTCCTGTATGTCTTGTACAGTGCTTCCTGTATGTCTTGTACAGTGCTTCCTGTATGTTTTGTACAGTGCTTCCTGTATGTCTTGTACAGTGCTTCCTGTATGTCTTGTACAGTGCTTCCTGTATGTTTTGTACAGTGCTTCCTGTATGTCTTGTACAGTGCTTCCTGTATGTCTTGTACAGTGCTTCCTGTATGTTTTGTACAGTGCTTCCTGTATGTCTTGTACAGTGCTTCCTGTATGTCTTGTACAGTGCTTCCTGTATGTCTTGTACAGTGCTTCCTGTATGTTTTGTACAGTGCTTCCTGTATGTCTTGTACAGTGCTTCCTGTATGTCTTGTACAGTGCTTCCTGTATGTTTTGTACAGTGCTTCCTGTATGTCTTGTACAGTGCTTCCTGTATGTTTTGTACAGTGCTTCCTGTATGTCTTGTACAGTGCTTCCTGTATGTCTTGTACAGTGCTTCCTGTATGTCTTGTACAGTGCTTCCTGTATGTCTTGTACAGTGCTTCCTGTATGTTTTGTACAGTGCTTCCTGTATGTCTTGTACAGTGCTTCCTGTATGTCTTGTACAGTGCTTCCTGTATGTCTTGTACAGTGCTTCCCGTATGTCTTGTACAGTGCTTCCTGTATGTCTTGTACAGTGCTTCCTGTATGTTTTGTACAGTGCTTCCTGTATGTCTTGTACAGTGCTTCCTGTATGTCTTGTACAGTGCTTCCTGTATGTCTTGTACAGTGCTTCCTGTATGTCTTGTACAGTGCTTCCTGTATGTCTTGTACAGTGCTTCCTGTATGTTTTGTACAGTGCTTCCTGTATGTCTTGTACAGTGCTTCCTGTATGTCTTGTACAGTGCTTCCTGTATGTCTTGTACAGTGCTTCCTGTATGTCTTGTACAGTGCTTCCTGTATGTCTTGTACAGTGCTTCCTGTATGTCTTGTACAGTGCTTCCTGTATGTTTTGTACAGTGCTTCCTGTATGTCTTGTACAGTGCTTCCTGTATGTCTTGTACAGTGCTTCCTGTATGTCTTGTACAGTGCTTCCTGTATGTCTTGTACAGTGCTTCCTGTATGTCTTGTACAGTGCTTCCTGTATGTCTTGTACAGTGCTTCCTGTATGTTTTGTACAGTGCTTCCTGTATGTCTTGTACAGTGCTTCCTGTATGTCTTGTACAGTGCTTCCTGTATGTCTTGTACAGTGCTTCCTGTATGTCTTGTACAGTGCTTCCTGTATGTCTTGTACAGTGCTTCCTGTATGTCTTGTACAGTGCTTCCTGTATGTCTTGTACAGTGCTTCCTGTACGTTATACAGTGCTTCATGTATCATGTCTTCGTTCATTACCATAATGAATGTATGTGAGTGTTGTGCATTATTTACTCCTAGCATAACGTATGTGATGCATCACGGTAACTTACTGACGAAAATGAGCACTGAAAATGAAACACTGTGGACATACTTCCAGATTTGTAGATGAATGGTTCAGAGAACCGACATGTTGATAAATTAGACACATGTGCAACTCTTGGGTATCTTTATTGAGGAAACGTTTCGCCACACAGTGGCTTCATCAGATGTTCTCCTGCTGTCTTTCTTCGTAGGGCCGTCTGTGTATCCATAAGCTCTTGCGCTGCCAGCTACAGGAGAGATTTGAGGTGCAGAGGATAGATAAGGCAGCAGTCTATTGACTCGTGGTGGGGCAGGATATAGATGGCTTTCCTGTTGTGTGTTAGGTAAGACACATATGCAACAGTTAGGTAGCTTTATTTCGAAACGTAGTGATCAGTTGCGTTAGCGGTTGTAATTTCTTCTGCTTGATGGATGTTCTGTTGGCCATCACGAGGTTTGCAGATGACCACTCGTTTACATGCTGGGAGGAGCACTGGACGTGATGGGAGGAGCACTGTATTTGCTGGGGGGATCACTGTATTTGCTGGAGGATCACTGTGTTTGCTGGGAGAAGCACTAGACGTGCTTGGATGAGCACTGGATGAGCTGGGAGGAGCCCTGTATTTGCTGGGAGGAGCACTGTAATTCGCGATGTCCAGGCCACCAGATTCCTAGCACACCACATTCCTAGCACAGCACATTCCTAATATACCACATTCTCAACACACCACATTCCTAACACTTCACGTTCTTATCACACCACTCCCAGCACACCACATTCCCAGCATACCACATTCCCAGCACACCACATTCCCAGCATACCACATTCCCAACACACCACATTCCCAGCACACCACATTCCCAACACACCACATTCCCAGCATACCACATTCCCAACACACCACATTCCCAGCATACCACATTCCCAACACACCACATTCCCAGCACACCACATTCCCAACACACCACATTCCCAGCATACCACATTCCCAACACACCACATTCCCAGCATACCACATTCCCAGCACACCACATTCCCAACACACCACATTCCTAGCACACCACATTCCTAGCACACCACATTCCCAACACACCACATTCCTAGCACACCACATTCCTAGCACACCACATTCCTAGCACACCACATTCCCAACACACCACATTCCTAGCACACCACATTCCTAGCACACCACATTCCCAACACACCACATTCCCAGCACACCACATTCCCAACACACCACATTCCCAACACACCACATTCCCAACACACCACTTTCCCAACACACCACATTCCCAACACACCACATTCCCAACACACCACATTCCCAACACACTACATTCCCAACACACCACATTCCCAACACACCACATTCCCAACACACCACATTCCCAACACACTACATTCCCAACACACCACATTCCTAGCACACCACATTCCCAACACACCACATTCCTAGCACACCACATTCCCAACACACCACATTCCTAGCACACCACATTCCTAGCACACCACATTCCTAGCACACCCTCCTCTACCCTCTCCCAGCACATCCCAGACTCCCACATGTACATATTAGCGTAAGTCTTCTTTATCCCAGACATACGTTATTTACGTTGCAATCATTAGCCTTGATCCCAATAAATAAATCTCCCAACCGTTCATTATATGTATCTCCATTATAATCTCGGACACCCCAAGTCGTGTATTCTATCTTGTGGAATCGGGAGAGATGGTCTCTGGCGGCGGTGTGGTGTGCGCCCACCCACGCCCGCGAGTTATGAGCGGGCGTGGGTGGAGGGGGACAGGCAGGGGTCGCGATATGTGGGCGCGGGTGTGGGGCGTGCCCGACACCCGTGGGTCGTGCGTGTGGGCGGCTAGGCAGGGGCGTCGGCACGTTGCTTGTCTTGACGTACGGTCCACTCTGAATCTAAACTCTCGCATTATTCAGGTATTTGAGGGGTTAAGGTGTTCGTTTTTCCTTGGTAATGTCAAGTCTGAGGAGTGAAACGTTGGCCTCGGCTATGCTTAGTGGGGAAAGTTATTACTCGATGCTTATTGGTCAGTGTTCGTAGCCAATCGCAGGCGACAGTACTCGTGATGTAGTGGGGAAACTAATTGCCCGACTGTTATTGGTCAATGTCATAGCTAATCGCAGGCGACAATAATACTTTTTATATACCAACACGGTAGTGGCGTTCCCTAAGGAATCGGGAGATCAGCACTGGTATATATAAACCACATACCATCAGAGATAATCCTATGTAACCCTATCCACAGATGTAAAACTAACGAGAAGAATAAAAACGGAAAAAGAAAAAAATAACAAGGATAAACTGCTGGCGAGGTCAGACATGTGGCTACTGGAATTTAAGTCCAGCAAGGGTAACATTACGAAAATTTGTGAAGAAGACAGCGTCAAGAAAAGAACTGCACACCGAGAAGGAAACTGGCTGTAGATGTCACGCAAGAAAAAGGGCCTATAATTAAGCATAATACTAAGTATATTATATAATACTAAGCATATTATAAAGGAGGATATCAGTGTTTAGAGTATGTAGGTGAACACCACACAGAAAGTAAAAAAAATAATTAATCAAAATTGGATATATCTGCAGTGTGCTGCTGCATTGCGCGATTTCTTGCAAATGCAAATCTGAATAGTAACTTACTATGAAGGCCTTTTAACGTGCTGATTAATTTTAGATGCATTTTTTCAATCGTCCTTACAATGAAACTCGCTATACAGAGGAGCTTTATAGAGAACTAACTATAGTTATATAATGCGAACAAAAGCTATGTTTTCCAGTCATGTTCCATTACACAGGTGTGTTGAACTCTGTTAGTCTGAGCAAGTAATGAGTTTGAGCTAAGGAAGAGAAGGGTAGATTCTACTCCCGCCTCTTCAGTAGGTCAGGTTATGGCAGCGGTAATTCTCAGTGTGTCAAACACAAGACCAGGAGAAGAATATTGGGATTCTTATTATTTATGGCATACAATACGGACAAGTTGATGATGAAGACACATATACAACACTTGGGTAGTTTTACTGAAGGACTGACCACCTCCTACCAAAGGTGAGGGACTGATCACGTCAAAACTACTACTGCTGTCTCCAGTCTTGTACTCCCAGGTATTCCACTGAAGAATCTTGTTGAGCAGAGAAAACGTTTCGGTAATACAAATGACCAAGTGTCTTATTCGTCAATACAGAGCCTTGCAACCTCGGTTTAGAGTGAAACGACTGTTAATGGGAAAATATTTAGCATGTGGAAATAGACTGGGGTGCCATCCAAGCATTATTTATGAAGGAGCAGAAAGGCAGTGGAAAAATTATACAAGCAATAATGGGAGATTTCCTGAGCCATTATACTAGACACCACAAGAAAATGAATGTCTGTCAACGATGTGAAACTTGTAAGAAGGAAATGGCAGAGAGAACCTCAGAGATGATCTTACATGTTGCTAGCTTGTTCAAACAGTAAGTAGGTACCTGGGTGTTGGTTAACCGTTGTAGGTCGTATCCTGGGGGACAGGTGGTAAGACGCCAGTCTGATGACAATAGGTTTGTTGGGTTATCATGGGCTGATAAATTTCCGGGTTAATAATCTGAACGACATCATCATCATCATCATCAACCTCTTTTTCTTCCTCTTCTTCATGATGAATAAAGAGGAAGAGAGAAAACTGCTAAGAGAACACACTCAGAGAGGCACGACACCACAGGTATCGTACAAAAAAAAATGGAGTGAATGTTACAAGAAGCATATAACATACCCCAAGAAGTATGTACCATACCACAAGAAGCATGTACCATACCACAAATATATATCAACCGTACTGAGAGCATTAAAACTAAGGGAACTGGACTGCAAGGAGAAGGTACAGCCACAGCACTGGAAGAGGGGACAATAAGGTATGGTATGGCCATAACGTCAATTCACTAAAAAAAAAAAAACTCTAAGGAGAGGAACCCTGTGACGACATTTTGGTCCGTCCTGTACCGAAATGTCCAATGTTCCTCCTCCAGTGTTCCTGCAGGAGGAACACTACAGAAGGCCTACTGGTCCATGCTAGGCAAGTTATTATCAAACCCAAAATCACCAGCAAAAAAAAAAAAATATTTACCCAACCCATTTTCAGTGTTACCCATTTTCGATGTTGTGGACAAATTCGTTGTCAAGGTACATGAAAAGCTTCACATACTAGAAGGTTGTGAACTTGAGGTCGTTGTTGTTCTCGACAATAAAAGACCATAGAAAGTAAGTTATACCAGGTGAGAAAACACAAGATGAAGTTACCATTGAAGCCACAGCATCAAACGAGGCTACACCTCACAAGGTTTTCCTCGACGTAATCATCGGGAAAGTGTGGATCATTGTTTTTAAGTCATACTCTTGATCAATGTGAATTTTTCGTGTCACGACCTTGGAAGCCTTTCTGAAATTGTTATGGAAGTTATCCAAGCCATTTCAGGATGCTGGGAATCAGGTCAACAATTTTAGCCAATTGTTCCTAGAGTCTGGTCCTCGATATGGTACACAGTTCAAAATTTGAATCCGATCGGATGAGGGGCTCTTGAGTTAAGAATGAAATAATATCTAAAAGTTGTAGGAAAAAATAAAAGGAGAAAAATCAGGCAAACAGTTAAAGATATCCCTTCGAGGATACCTCTACAGTTAAAGATATCCCTTCGAGGATACCTCTACAGTTAAAGATATCCCTTAGAGGATACCTCTACAGTTAAAGATATCCCTTCGAGGATACCTCTACAGTATGTGTGTAAAACATGTACCAGTCTGTTTTGACTGTCTAGGCCCCAGTTAGCCCCTGGTTAGGTCTCTGGGGAAGTGATCGTACTTTACATCTCTGGGGTAGTGACTGTATGTTACATCTTTCTCTCTGGGGAGTGACTGTTGGTTCCATATCTCTCTGGGGAGTGACTGTAGGTCACATCTCTCTCTGGGGGAGTGACTGTGGGTCACATCTCTGAGGGAGTGACTGTTGGTCACATCTCTCTCTGGGGAGTGACTGTAGGTCACATCTCTCTCTGGGGAGTGACTGTAGGTCACATCTCTCTCTGGGGGAGTGACTGTGGGTCACATCTCTCTCTGGGGGAGTGACTGTGGGTCACATCTCTGAGGGAGTGACTGTTGGTCACATCTCTCTCTGGGGAGTGACTGTAGGTCACATCTCTCTCTGGGGAGTGACTGTAGGTCACATCTCTCTCTGGGGGAGTGACTGTGGGTCACATCTCTCTCTGGGGGAGTGACTGTGGGTCACATCTCTGAGGGAGTGACTGTTGGTCCCATCTCTCTCTGGGGAGTGACTGTAGGTCACATCTCTCTCTGGGGGAGTGACTGTGGGTCACATCTCTGAGGCAGTGACTGTTGGTGGCATCTCTCTCTGGGGGAGTGACTGTAGGTCACATCTCTCTCTGGGGGAGTGACTGTTGGTCACATCTCTCTCTGGGGAGTGACTGTAGGTCACATCTCTCTCTGGGGGAGTGACTGTAGGTCACATCTCTCTCTGGGGGAGTGACTGTGGGTCACATCTCTCTCTGGGGGAGTGACTGTGGGTCACATCTCTGAGGCAGTGACTGTTGGTGACATCTCTCTCTGGGGGAGTGACTGTAGGTCACATCTCTCTCTGGGGGAGTGACTGTTGGTGACATCTCTCTCTGGGGGAGTGACTGTTGGTGACATCTCTCTCTGGGGGAGTGACTGTAGGTCACATTTCTCTCTGGGGGAGTGACTGTGGGTCACATCTCTCTCTGGGGAGTGACTGTAGGTCACATCTCTCTCTGGGGGAGTGACTGTGGGTCACATCTCTGGGGGAGTGACTGTGGGTCACATCTCTCTCTGGGGAGTGACTGTAGGTCACATCTCTCTCTGGGGGAGTGACTGTGGGTCACATCTCTGAGGCAGTGACTGTGGGTCACATCTCTCTCTGGGGGAGTGACTGTGGGTCACATCTCTGAGGGAGTGACTGTTGATCCCATCTCTCTCTGGGGAGTGACTGTAGGTCACATCTCTCTCTGGGGGAGTGACTGTGGGTCACATCTCTGAGGGAGTGACTGTTGATCCCATCTCTCTCTGGGGAGTGACTGTAGGTCACATCTCTCTCTGGGGGAGTGACTGTGGGTCACATCTCTGAGGCAGTGACTGTTGGTGACATCTCTCTCTGGGGGAGTGACTGTAGGTCACATTTCTCTCTGGGGGAGTGACAGGGTGGAGATCTTCTAACACTACATACAAGGAACATGATACTCACTCTATCATGCCAATCTGACTCTTTATCTCCACCCTCGGTACAGTGTGTTTGTGGAGTGTGAAGCAATGTGTGAAAATCCTGACATTTTCCGCAAATTGTAAACTTTAGAGATTTAAACAAGAATTGTTTTTCTCTTGGAAAAACAAATCTAGGACTTGCTTCAAGATTATATATATATATATATATATATATATATATATATATATATATATATATATATATATATATATATATATATATATATATATATATATATATGCAATAAGATCACAGTAAACAGGTGATTTCAGAATATGCAAAACAACTACTCTGAAAGAATAGAGAAATTCCAAGTGCTTTCGTGACTACTCACATTATCAAGGAACATAGTTCCTTGATAATGTGAGTAGTCACGAAAGCGCTTGGAATTTCTCTATTCTTTCAGAGTGGTTGTTTTGCATATATATATATATATATATATATATATATATATATATATATATATATATATATATATATATATATATATATATATATATATATATATATATATATATATATATATATATATATATATATATATATATATATGTGTGTGTGTGTGTGTGTGTGTGTGTGTGTGTGTGTGTGTGTGTGTGTGTGTGTGTGTGTGTGTGTGTGTGTGTGTGTGTGTGTGTGTGTGTCTGTGTGTCTGTGTGTATGATGTCGTGCCGAACAGGTAAAACTTGCGATTTTGGCTTAAATTGCAACGCTCTTCTTGGCGAATGAAGCAAACGAAAATTTGTGTATGCATTAATTTCGCACAAATCATTCTGAACCAAACGAAAAAAATATATATTTCATTGTGTTTATTTGTTATTAAATCATACCCCCGGCCGGGATTGAACCCGCGGTCATAGAGTCTCAAAACTCCAGCCCGTCGCGTTAGCCACTAGACCAGCTAGCCACAGTAAGATTCATCCACCCAACTCTATGACCGCGGGTTCAATCCCGGCCGGGGTATGGTTTGTTTGCAATCGTGTCATTACGATTTCTTGAGTCATGTTATTAAATTATTGTAAATTTATCTAAAACATATTTAGTTGGATTAGGCTAAATTAAATTGCGCTTATTATAATAAGGTTAGGTAAGTTTTCTAGAAGCTGTACCATATCTGGGGAGGGTGTGGGATACTTAGGGAGGGTATAGGATACCTGGGAAAGGTGTACGATACCTGGAGAAGGTGGAGAATATGTAGGGAGGGTGTAAGAAACCTTGGGTGGGTGTGGGATACCTGGGGAGGGCGTGGGATACTTGGGGAGGGTGTAGGATACCCGGAAAGAGTGTTGGGTACCTGGGGAGGGTGCGGGATACCTGGAGGTGTAGGATACCTGAGGAGGGTGTGGGATACCTGAGGGTGTGTGGGATACCTGGGGAGGGTGGGGGATACCTGGAGAGGGTATGGGATACCTGGGGAGGGTGTAGGATACCCGGAAAGAGTGTGGGGTACCTGGGGAGGGTGCGGGATACCTGGAGGTGTAGGATACCTGAGGAGGGTGTGGGATACCTGAGGGTGTGTGGGATACCTGGGGAGGGTGGGGGATACCTGGAGAGGGTATGGGATACCTGGGGAGGGTGTAGGATACCCGGAAAGAGTGTGGGGTACCTGGGGAGGGTGCGGGATACCTGGAGGTGTAGGATACCTGAGGAGGGTGTGGGATACCTGGGGGTGTGTGGGATACCTAGGGAGGGTATGGGATACCTGAGGAGGGTATGGGATACCTGGGGAGGATGTGGAGGAGGGATACAGGGTGTAACATGGATCATACAGGTGTTGCACTAAGTCATCACCGAGGTGAGGATTATCTCACATTCCTCAGAGGTTAAGTGGTACCTACAGGCCAACCTCCTGCTTTATCCCGAGAGATAATGCTCTCTCTCTCTCTCTCTCTCTCTCTCTCTCACTCTCTCTCTCTCTCTCTCTCTCTCTCAGCTGAATCCAAATTCCTACACAGCTATTATAAAGACTTTCAAATGAGATGATGTAGGTAACAGCTCTTAGCTTGTAAATGAAGCTAAGAACATTAATAACCTTGTAAAACCCTGTGAAAAAAAAAAAAACATTTTTTTTTATGTTCGTGTGAAATCTCAGACTTCGTAATGTATATTGATAATTTTCCACTTCACGACAGAATGGCGGGAAGGGAAAAATGGAGGTGAGTAGCACTAACATCACACGTTATGAAAGCCCTGGGAAGCTGCCCAGATTCTAACTCACTGGTTTGATGTGGAAGCTTTTAACCGTGAGACCACCAGAGCCAGAAGATCACGCCCTCTCACTGTGACACTGGTCACTCTCCGCAGCTGCACCACCCATACGTGTTTAGCGCTTGCTTATTATAACACTCAACAACAACAGCAGAAACAACCACAGCAGCAGCAACAATAACAACAAAAACAACAGCAACAGCAGCAACAATAACAATAACAACGTCAATAATAACAACAATAAAGTCAACAACAACAACGACAAAAGCAACAATAACAACAGCAACAACAACAAAACCAATAATAACAACAACACAATTGTCTTCAAAGATTTGTTAAATTATACCATAAATTAAGGAGAGATCTTAGACTTCACCTTACGAAATAGACAAAGTAAATGATATAGTAATTATGGACAAGGATGATCATAGTAGAAAAATGAACATTAAAAGACAGGGGAACTTAACGTGTCCCTTAACTTACGCTACTTAACTTACGCTACTTAACTTACGCTACTTAACTTACGCTACTTAACTTATGCTACTTAACTTACGCTACTTAACTTACGCTACTTAACTTACGCTACTTAACTTACGCTACTTAACTTACGCTACTTAACTTATGCTACTTAACTTACGCTACTTAACTTACGCTACTTAACTTACGCTACTTAACTTACGCTACTTAACTTATGCTACTTAACTTACGCTACTTAACTTATGCTACTTAACTTACGCTACTTAACTTATGCTACTTAACTTATGCTACTTAACTTACGCTACTTAACTTATGCTACTTAACTTACGCTACTTAACTTACGCTACTTAACTTATGCTACTTAACTTACGCTACTTAACTTACGCTACTTAACTTATGCTACTTAACTTACGCTACTTAACTTACGCTACTTAACTTACGCTACTTAACTTATGCTACTTAACTTATGCTACTTAACTTACGCTACTTAACTTACGCTACTTAACTTACGCTACTTAACTTACGCTACTTAACTTAAGCTACTTAACTTATGCTACTTAACTTATGCTACTTAACTTACGCTGCTTAACTTACGCTACTTAACTTACGCTACTTAACTTACGCTGCTTAACTTATGCTACTTAACTTATGCTACTTAACTTACGCTGCTTAACTTACGCTACTTAACTTACGCTACTTAACTTACGCTACTTAACTTATGCTACTTAACTTATGCTACTTAACTTACGCTGCTTAACTTACGCTACTTAACTTACGCTACTTAACTTACGCTGCTTAACTTATGCTACTTAACTTATGCTACTTAACTTACGCTGCTTAACTTACGCTACTTAACTTACGCTACTTAACTTACGCTACTTAACTTATGCTACTTAACTTATGCTACTTAACTTACGCTGCTTAACTTACGCTACTTAACTTACGCTACTTAACTTATGCTACTTAACTTATGCTACTTAACTTATGCTACTTAACTTACGCTGCTTAACTTATGCTACTTAACTTACGCTACTTAACTTACGCTACTTAACTTACGCTACTTAACTTACGCTGCTTAACTTACGCTACTTAACTTACGCTACTTAACTTACGCTACTTAACTTACGCTACTTAACTTACGCTACTTAACTTACGCTACTTAACTTACGCTGCTTAACTTACGCTACTTAACTTACGCTACTTAACTTATCCTACTTAACTTACGCTACTTAACTTACGCTCCTTAACTTACGCTACATAACTTACGCTACTTAACTTACGCTACTTAACTTACGCTGCTTAACTTACGCTACTTAACTTACGCTCCTTAACTTACGCTACTTAACTTACGCTACTTAACTTATGCTACTTAACTTAAGCTACTTAACTTACGCTGCTTAACTTACGCTACTTAACTTACGCTCCTTAACTTACGCTACTTAACTTACGCTACTTAACTTACGCTACTTAACTTACGCTACTTAACTTGCACTACTTAACTTGTGCTACTTAACTTACGCTACTTAACTTACGCTACTTAACTTACGCTACTTCACTTACGCTACTTAACTTACGCTACTTAACTTACGCTACTTAACTTATGCTACTTAACTTACGCTACTTAACTTACGCTACTTAACTTACGCTACTTAACTTACGCTACTTAACTTACACTACTTAACTTACACTACTTAACTTACGCTACTTAACTTACGCTACTTAACTTACGCTACTTAACTTACGCTACTTAACTTACGCTACTTAACTTACGCTACTTAACTTACGCTACTTAACTTACGCTACTTAACTTACGCTACTTAACTTACGCTACTTAACTTACGCTACTTAACTTACGCTACTTAACTTACACTACTTAACTTACGCTACTTAACTTACGCTACTTAGCTTACGCTACTTAACTTACGCTACTTAACTTACGCTACTTAACTTACGCTACTTAACTTACGCTACTTAACTTTCGTTACTTAACTTACGCTACTTAACTTACGCTACTTAACTTACGCTACTTAACTTACGCTACTTAACTTACGCTACTTAACTTACGCTACTTAACCTCCGCTACTTAACTTACGCTCCTTAACTTACGTTATTTAACTTACGCTCCTTAACTTACGCTACTTAACTTACGCTACTTAACTTACGCTACTTAACTTACGCTACTTAACTTACGCTACTTAACTTACGCTACTTAACTTACGCTCCTTAACTTACGTTATTTAACTTACGCTCCTTAACTTACGCTACTTAACTTACGCTACTTAACTTACGCTACTTAACTTACGCTACTTAACTTACGCTACTTAACTTACGCTACTTAACTTACGCTACTTAACTTACGCTACTTAACTTACGCTACTTAACTTACGCTACTTAACTTACGCTCCTTAACTTACGTTATTTAACTTACGCTCCTTAACTTACGCTACTTAACTTACGCTACTTAACTTACGCTACTTAACTTACGCTACTTAACTTACGCTACTTAACTTACGCTACTTAACTTACGCTACTTAACTTACGCTACTTAACTTACGCTACTTAACTTACGCTCCTTAACTTACGTTATTTAACTTACGCTCCTTAACTTACGCTACTTAACTTACGCTACTTAACTTACGCTACTTAACTTACGCTACTTAACTTACGCTACTTAACTTACGCTACTTAACTTACGCTACTTCCTGTCATGGCTGTGGATACATACACAAAATGCGTTGAAATCACCGAAAGAGACAGATCCCTTATTTACACTGTAAATGTGTATATGTTATCCATCTGTGTAAATGTTATCCATCTGTATAAATGTTATCCATCAGTCTAAATGTTATTATACATCAGTCTAAATAAGGTGTCAGTCTCTCTCGGTGATTTCAACACATTTTGTGTATGTCTCCACAGTCAGGAGAGGAAGTAGCGTAACTATCTTAAAATAAAGGAACCTAACTTAAAATATATTAACTTATCATAACTTAGTCTAAACTAACCTAACTTAATCTAACTTAATTTAAACTAAATCAAATGTAATTTACTTTAACTTATCCTAACTTAACCAACTTAAACCTACCTTAACTTAAATTATTGAAACCTAACTTAATCAATATTAGCCTAACTTAAAACAAACTATGCCTAAGCTGAACTAAGTCAACCTAATTTAGATGCAAGAAAGCATTATTTGTAAGTTTTAAGAGAGCGTTCAGAAACTGACGTTCTAAATCACGCACGGCAAGTGGAGAAGCAACACCAGAACAATTACGATAAAAGAGGAAAAAATGACAATAACTAACTGGGAAAAAAAGCCAGGAGGAAAAAAAAATTTGCCAGTTTTTATTAAAGCTGGATACATCCACAGTGTGCTGCTACACTATTTTATGTGATAGTTACATCAGCAGTGTGCTGCTACACTATTTTATATGATAGATACACAGTGAGAACTAAAGCTAGCCGTGTTTCCGTTATTTTCCATCATGCAGGATGGTGCTCATACACGGTATTGAAATGTGTCAGTCTGAGCTGGGAGACTTCCGTTGTGTCAGCCTGAGCTGGGAGACTTCCGTTGTGTCAGCCTGAGCTGGGAGACTTCCGTTGTGTCAGCCTGAGCTGGGAGACTTCCGTTGTGTCAGTCTGAGCTGGGAGACTTCCGTTGTGTCAGTCTGAGCTGGGAGACTTCCGTTGTGTCAGCCTGAGCTGGGAGACTTCCGTTGTGTCAGTCTGAGCTGGGAGACTTCCGTTGTGTCAGCCTGAGCTGGGAGACTTCCGTTGTGTCAGTCTGAGCTGGGAGACTTCCGTTGTGTCAGTCTGAGCTGGGAGACTTCCGTTGTGTCAGTCTGAGCTGGGAGACTTCCGTTGTGTCAGCCTGAGCTGGGAGACTTCCGTTGTGTCAGCCTGAGCTGGGAGACTTCCGTTGTGTCAGTCTGAGCTGGGAGACTTCCGTTGTGTCAGTCTGAGCTGGGAGACTTCCGTTGTGTCAGTCTGAGCTGGGAGACTTCCGTTGTGTCAGTCTGAGCTGGGAGACTTCCGTTGTGTCAGTCTGAGCTGGGAGACTTCCGTTGTGTCAGTCTGAGCTGGGAGACTTCCGTTGTGTCAGTCTGAGCTGGGAGACTTCCGTTGTGTCAGCCTGAGCTGGGAGACTTCCGTTGTGTCAGTCTGAGCTGGGAGACTTCCGTTGTGTCAGTCTGAGCTGGGAGACTTCCGTTGTGTCAGTCTGAGCTGGGAGACTTCCGTTGTGTCAGTCTGAGCTGGGAGACTTCCGTTGTGTCAGTCTGAGCTGGGAGACTTCCGTTGTGTCAGCCTGAGCTGGGAGACTTCCGTTGTGTCAGTCTGAGCTGGGAGACTTCCGTTGTGTCAGTCTGAGCTGGGAGACTTCCGTTGTGTCAGCCTGAGCTGGGAGACTTCCGTTGTGTCAGCCTGAGCTGGGAGACTTCCGTTGTGTCAGTCTGAGCTGGGAGACTTCCGTTGTGTCAGTCTGAGCTGGGAGACTTCCGTTGTGTCAGTCTGAGCTGGGAGACTTCCGTTGTGTCAGTCTGAGCTGGGAGACTTCCGTTGTGTCAGTCTGAGCTGGGAGACTTCCGTTGTGTCAGTCTGAGCTGGGAGACTTCCGTTGTGTCAGTCTGAGCTGGGAGACTTCCGTTGTGTCAGCCTGAGCTGGGAGACTTCCGTTGTGTCAGTCTGAGCTGGGAGACTTCCGTTGTGTCAGTCTGAGCTGGGAGACTTCCGTTGTGTCAGCCTGAGCTGGGAGACTTCCGTTGTGTCAGCCTGAGCTGGGAGACTTCCGTTGTGTCAGTCTGAGCTGGGAGACTTCCGTTGTGTCAGTCTGAGCTGGGAGACTTCCGTTGTGTCAGTCTGAGCTGGGAGACTTCCGTTGTGTCAGTCTGAGCTGGGAGACTTCCGTTGTGTCAGTCTGAGCTGGGAGACTTCCGTTGTGTCAGTCTGAGCTGGGAGACTTCCGTTGTGTCAGTCTGAGCTGGGAGACTTCCGTTGTGTCAGCCTGAGCTGGGAGACTTCCGTTGTGTCAGTCTGAGCTGGGAGACTTCCGTTGTGTCAGTCTGAGCTGGGAGACTTCCGTTGTGTCAGTCTGAGCTGGGAGACTTCCGTTGTGTCAGTCTGAGCTGGGAGACTTCCGTTGTGTCAGTCTGAGCTGGGAGACTTCCGTTGTGTCAGTCTGAGCTGGGAGACTTCCGTTGTGTCAGTCTGAGCTGGGAGACTTCCGTTGTGTCAGTCTGAGCTGGGAGACTTCCGTTGTGTCAGTCTGAGCTGGGAGACTTCCGTTGTGTCAGTCTGAGCTGGGAGACTTCCGTTGTGTCAGTCTGAGCTGGGAGACTTCCGTTGTGTCAGTCTGAGCTGGGAGACTTCCGTTGTGTCAGTCTGAGCTGGGAGACTTCCGTTGTGTCAGTCTGAGCTGGGAGACTTCCGTTGTGTCAGTCTGAGCTGGGAGACTTCCGTTGTGTCAGTCTGAGCTGGGAGACTTCCGTTGTGTCAGTCTGAGCTGGGAGACTTCCGTTGTGTCAGTCTGAGCTGGGAGACTTCCGTTGTGTCAGTCTGAGCTGGGAGACTTCCGTTGTGTCAGTCTGAGCTGGGAGACTTCCGTTGTGTCAGTCTGAGCTGGGAGACTTCCGTTGTGTCAGTCTGAGCTGGGAGACTTCCGTTGTGTCAGTCTGAGCTGGGAGACTTCCGTTGTGTCAGTCTGAGCTGGGAGACTTCCGTTGTGTCAGTCTGAGCTGGGAGACTTCCGTTGTGTCAGTCTGAGCTGGGAGACTTCCGTTGTGTCAGTCTGAGCTGGGAGACTTCCGTTGTGTCAGTCTGAGCTGGGAGACTTCCG
>NC_091318.1:14414928-14417428 GCF_038502225.1 Cherax quadricarinatus
CTTCTGATCTCTTCGACAATGTTTTCGTGGTAGTAATAATGAGTTGGAAAGTCATGAGGAGAATCAAAGAATGTATGGCAATGTTCTAATGAAGTCAACCACTGCTAGACGATGTCAATAATGGCAAGTCAATAAATGGAAGTAGTGAGAGAGGAGGCTGGGGTTTTATGTTGTAAGTCACAGCCCCGCCCGCTTACACGTGGTTTACGAGTCTATGATCACTGCATTTAGGATGACGTCGACCCAACAACCTTGTACTTGCCGACCCTCTCTTGTTTATGGCTGACAGCTTATTGATTAGCGGTATTGGAGCTTTACTGAAGTAACTGGCCCTCCTAGAAGATGACTCTTACCAGGACCTGCCACGCTGCAGTGTTAATCTGTTTAGCCTTATCTGACACTCTCTCTCCTCTCTCTCTCTCTCTCTCTCTCTCTCTCTCTCTCTCTCTCTCTCTCTCTCTGTCTCTCTCTCTCTCTCTCTCTCTCTCTCTCTCTCTCTCTCTCTCTCTTCTCTGGCTTAGTAACACTATTATTATATTGGTGCCGGCACTATGGGGGTTGAACGGGGGAGCCACTAGTCTGTATGTCTAAGGACACATGAAGGTCGGATAACTGACGGACCTGTGGTAGACCACGACAGCAGCAAGGGTAGACTAGCTCGTGCTGGACTCTTTTATCAGTATATTCGTCAGGGAAACATCACCTGACAGTGGTCTGCCTCTTGTGAGGATCCACTCTGTGGCTCCTGATCACACTCATTAAGTTTTCATCGTAGATGTCAGCCAGTAGGTAAGCGAGACACTGAAGACTGTACCACATCTCTCTACCCAGTAGGTAAGCGAGACACTGAAGACTGTACCACATCTCTCTACCCAGTAGGTAAGCGAGACACTGAAGACTGTACCACATCTCTCTACCCAGTAGGTAAGTGAGACACTGAAGACTGTACCACATTTCTCTACCCAATAGGTAAGTGAGACACTGAAGACTGTACCACATCTCTCTACCCAGTAGGTAAGTGAGACACTGAAGACTGTACCACATCTCTCTACCCAGTAGGTAAGTGAGACAGTGAAAACTGTACCACATCTCTCTACCCAGTAGGTAAGTGAGACACTGAAGACTGTACCACATCTCTCTACCCAGTAGGTAAGTGAGACAGTGAAGACTGTACCACATCTCTCTACCCAGTAGGTAAGTGAGACACTGAAGACTGTACCACATCTCTCTACCCAGTAGGTAAGTGAGACAGTGAAAACTGTACCACATCTCTCTACCCAGTAGGTAAGTGAGACACTGAAGACTGTACCACATCTCTCTACCCAGTAGGTAAGTGAGACAGTGAAGACTGTACCACATCTCTCTACCCAGTAGGTAAGTGAGACAGTGAAAACTGTACCACATCTCTCTACCCAGTAGGTAAGTGAGACAGTGAAAACTGTACCACATCTCTCTACCCAGTAGGTAAGTGAGACACTGAAGACTGTACCACATCTCTCTACCTGAAATCATTTGGCTTGCAGTTGACATTCCTTTATCAGATCTTCATTAACATTTTTCTTAATTATGAATGTAACTTATGAACTCCTAAACCAATATTTATATTCTATCGTTGTTGAATTTAAATATTCAATAGTTACTGAATATAAATTGGGGGTTTAAAACCTTGTCACTACCAGACAAGAATGATTTAATCTCTTAAATAGAGATTAATGTAAACTGACAGTAAATATACCGAGAAAAATACATCTCTCAGGGTACAAATCTTGTGTTTATATTAGTCAGAACATCTTGTAAATAGCTTCGCAATAATATTGAATTTATCCATTGATTTGTATGTAGAAATTTCCTCGGTTTCATACGATTTAAAAAATTCTTGAGATTGGTAAATGGAATATAATTTTTTCCATTTTTTATACTCAGATCTAGATACGTTTTTCCAGTCTGTCCTACATAATAAGTGTTATGTTTTAAACAAGGATTATATATATATATATATATATATATATATATATATATATATATATATATATATATATATATATATATATATATATATATATAGAGAGAGAGAGAGAGAGAGAGAGAGAGAGATAGATAAATAGATAGATAGATAGATAGACAGATAGATAGATAGATAGATAGGTATAGACAAAATTGGTCAGGAAAACCTATCTACCCTGTAAATAGATATTTTTTGAAAATCTATTTTTAAAAATTAACTTTTTTTTTTTAATTTAGGAATGTTGTATTGAAACTAACATATGGTATGTTAATAATGTTAATGTCTGGGTGCGGCATTATATCATCAACTAGCCTACTGCCTCATCAATCAACAATATTTAGGAACACAAAATTTTTTTCATAAAACTCTGCCTTAACAATACTTTCCCCAGAACATAAGTTAGTGTGTGCATAAAAGTTCAACATTTTTGGCATTATTTCGCCAATAATTCCCATGATAAAGTCTGGTACAGACAGTCACACCCAGACGTAAATC